>NC_069504.1:696437104-696676891 GCF_027579735.1 Bombina bombina | reverse complement strand
AAATCACAGGCAGATTCTTCTTCTATTTTCTGCCTGGGACAAAATAGTACAACTCCTGTACCATTTAAAAATAAACTTTTGATTGAAGAAAAAAACAACTACGTTTCACCACTTCTCTCTTACTACCTCCATGCTTGTCGAGAGTTGCAAGAGAATGACTGGATATGGCAGTTAGGGGAGGAGCTATATAGCAGCTCTGCTGTGGGTGATCCTCTTGCAACTTCCTGTTGGGAAGGAGAATATCCCACAAGTAATGGATGATCCGTGGACTGGATACACCTTACAAGAGAAAGGTACCAGTCCGGTACCGAAACGTCTGGGGGTAATTGTGCAATGCTGAAATGAGGTGAATAAACTATAACATTATCAAGACCGGTGAGTACAGCGTTTTATTCTTTATGGATAAAGGAACTTGGCTTATATGTTGTACGCAGCACCCTGGCAGTTGCTTGTATGGTCTTAGTGAGTGCACCTGGAATTCGATTGGTATATTATAGATATATATACAGTATATGTATGTATGTATATATATATATATATATATATATATATATATATATACACAACCAAGAATGTGAGATGGCGCAAGAGATTCAGCTAGTATACATACATCAATTCAATTTAATTTAAAAAATATGTATCATTAAAAGTGCCAGAAAAGAGAGAGGTAATACCCCAACAATATAACTATAAGCACTAAAATTAAAAATGATAATAGCACAATATAAAAATGTGAAACTAATCAAAAGACTAGTAAGTGTCACAATTCCAGAGGATATAAAGTCAGAGTAAACGTATATATATATGTAATTTTCTGAAGAAATTGTCTTTTCTACTCAGTATAGCAGACAATTTGAAGAGATCTGCATAATAGTACACAAATACCTTCCTATCCTTCAGAGTGACAACAAATTAAAACACATAACTAAACAACAAATTAAATGTGTAGCTAAGAAGGCCCCCACAGTAGGGGGATAGAGTTAGGAAACATTTTACCAACAAACCAACATCTGGCTCTAATTGGCTTACCCTTAACAAAGGTTTCTTCAAATGTGGCCATATCTGCAAGAGCTGTAATTACACTCAGAAAACTGATCATTTTACCTCATCCACCACAGGCAAAACATTTTCCATTAAACAAAGAATAGACTGCACCACTCGTGTAGTATACCTTATTACATGCCAGCAGTGTTCCCAACAATATGTG
This sequence comes from Bombina bombina, assembly GCF_027579735.1. Taxonomy (NCBI): domain Eukaryota; kingdom Metazoa; phylum Chordata; class Amphibia; order Anura; family Bombinatoridae; genus Bombina; species Bombina bombina. The sequence goes on along the minus strand of NC_069504.1, from coordinate 696,675,684 downwards.
GGTCTCACTACACGACCGCTTAAGGACCGTATCAGACAACATTTATTATCTCTAGAAGATGAAATTCCAAAAACCCCTGTAGCTAAACATTTTCGGTCTCATGGTAACCACACTAAACATCTTTTTACATTTGTAGGCATTGAACACATTACTAATGATATAAGAGGAGGAGATAGGGTGGGGAGGCTTCAGAAGAAAGAGGCATATTGGATATTTACCTTACAGACCAAATCTCCCTATGGCATCAATAGGAGGCATGACCTGGATCTATTCATTGATTAGGCCTGGTATATGCCTCAATAGCATAGGACCATACTGACCATTTTAGTGTTCATTCTACCCACCTTTTCCCCACTAGTTTTCAACCCATATTCTGCAATCAGATTATTATTTTTATTTTGTTTTTTAGGTTATTTCCCATACTAGAATTTTTAGAATTATTACCTTATATATAGTTTTTTTCTTACTTTTTTACCGAATTATCACAGAGTCTTATTTTTAGATATTTTTGTTTATACACACACATTCTTATACTTTATATTTTACTAACATTAGGGTTACCGCTCTTGCCATCTGGCATACGCTAAGATTGAGTAGGTACTCAATTACCGACAGGTATTGTTCCCTTCTAATGGTTTGGACATAGTTAACTAGGTATTCACTCCATACACTTTAAAAATTGTCCGGCCACTTGGGGAACAATGACACAATAAACTTACTCGTTCCCTATTAGCCCCTAGCCCAATACCCAGTCTGTGTAAACACAGAAATTTATGATTATTTTTGTCCCCTTGCCACCTATATATTTCCATCCTTCAATTTATATATTTTTTTAGCCCAGTATTCCTGTTCTGTTTCTTTGCATTTTTCGTTTCTTTTTTTTTTTTTTTTTTTATAGTATTTTATTAATTTTCAGATAGATTCACAAATCAGAAGGAAAAAGCGAAAAACAGCAAACAACACAAAAAAAACCAAAAAAAAAAAACATTACATACATTTTCCGTATTGGGATTAAAATAAACAATAATAGCAAGTGCCATAATAATCGTTTTTCCCCGTAGCTTAAGAAAAGAAGAAAAAAGAAGAAAAAAAAGGTATATATGTAACTCCTCTCTCCTCCCCCACCCCCCCTCCCACAGCCATAATCTATATCGGTACCCAATATTCCGGAAAGTAACCTGCATGTACATTTTGCAATACATATTCAGTGGTACTAAATGGCTTAACTAATTGAATTTGCACGTTTTCTGGAAAGCTTTTAATGACCTTTATCCATTTTTTGAAATAATTTTGAATTTGAATGTTACTGGGGTGTTGTATCGATATTTGTTCAATGACACATTGATTTATCAATGTCTTTTTAAATTCTACGAACTTAGGTGCTTTTGGAGATTTCCATCTTTTTAATATGAGGTTTCGCACTAGTAATATTATAGTATTAATTAGATTATTATCTTTGTGTTGTTCTGAGTATTTTACTAGGAAAAACACATATTGTTTTAGGATTTCATCCCCTATTAATAGATTCTTTTTCAGCCAGTAGTTAATTTGTAACCAAAGTTGATGGATTTTGGGACATGCCCAAAAATAATGTACTGTATCTGCTACTTGTGTATTACATTTCGGGCAAGTGTGCTTTGATTTATACCACTTTCTAAGATTATGTGCTGTTATGTATACTTTATTTATTACTTTCAAGTGTGATTCACGCCATACGGTTGGTACCCATGTTTTATTTATTATTCTAAAACTCTCCTGTACATCTGAACTGTTTATACTTGGAAAATCCTGCCGCCATTTATTTGTAATTCCCTCTATCTGGGTTAAATTAGAATTGGAGTTTATCAAACTGTATAAATGGGCTATTGAGTGTATTCCACCTTGAAATAGTTTGATTCTACTTTCTAATGCCCCTAATGTCCATGTTGGATTGTACTTTATTTGTAGCTTATTGATATAGTTCCTGATTTGTAGGTAAGCATAAAAGTCTCGGTTAGGTAAATTAAATTGGCTTGCTATGTTTTGGAAGGAGTCAATACTTAGGTTTGGTAGTAAGAGTTGTTTAATATATATTAGACCCTTGGCTTCCCAAAAAAACCCCATAGGAGAGACCTGGTGTAAATTCTGGGTTCCCCATAATAGTTAGATAATTTGAACAGTGGGGATTGATTTTATTTTCCAGGCAATACTTTTGCCATGCCAATATTATATGCTTAAAAGTGTACATGTTAGTGATTATTACTGGTAATTTAGATCTGTGGCAATGAAGTATCGCTTTTAACTTATATGGCGCAATAATGTTATTTTCACATTGGGAAAATGTCACATAATCCTGTTCAGTTACCCAGTCTAGAGCAAATTTAAGAAGTGCAGCTAAATTATAGAATTCTATGTTTGGGAAAGCTAGGCCGGCATATTCTTTAGTCCTCATCAGTTTGTTTATGGAGATTCATGCTCTTTTTCCTCCCCATATAAATTTTGTACATATTTGGTTGAACTTGTTTATATCTGATTTATTTAAAAGGAGAGGAATATTTTGTAATAGGTACAATAATTTAGGGAATAAAATTATTTTGACTAACATTATTCGCGCTGTGATAGAGATTGGAAGACTCATCCAATCTAAGGTTTTCTTTTTACAGTATGAAAAGAATTGAGTAAAATTGTTTTCATACCATTCCTGTAGATCTCGTGTTAGGGTTATGCCTAAGTATTTTATTTCTCGTACTTCTCTAAATGGATGTTTGTATGTAAATTTTGTTGGCTTATTTAACCATAGCAGTTCTGATTTTTCCATGTTAATCTTGTATCCTGATATAGTTCCAAATTGTTGTATAGTTTTAGTCAGTATTGGAAGGGTTATTTCTAGGTTACTTAGATATAGTATTAAGTCATCTGCATATAGAGAGAGGGTAAAATTGTTGTCCACCTATTTTAATGCCATGTAATTGTTGTCTGAGTCGTATTGCTAGAGGTTCCAGAGAGATGTTAAAAAGAAGGGGTGAGAGTGGGCAGCCTTGTCTAGTGCCTCGAAACAGTTGAAATCTTTCAGAGACCAGTCCATTAACTATGATAGCTGATGTTGGTTTATTATAAATTAGTTTTATACAATTATATATGTTACCTGAGAAGCCACATCTTTCCAGTGTATGGAATAGGTGGTCCCAATTTACATAGTCGAATGCCTTCTCGGCATCGACTGTTAAAATTGCCATACTCTCTTTTTTAGATAGTTTTTTGTATCTATGCTCCTTCCAAAAAAAATCTAACAGTAACATAGTCTTACGTATGTTCCTTGCTGGGTTCCTATTAGGCATGAATCCAGTTTGGTTTTCATGGATTATCTTATGTAAATGTGGCTTTTATCCGATAAGCAATTATTGATGTCAAAATTTTATAGTCCACATTAAGTAAGGCTATTGGTCTGTATGATGTTGGATTTTCTAAATCTCTATCTTTTTTGGGTATTAATATTATATTGGATGTGGTAAAGTTAGGGGCCTGTTTAATATCTGTCTTAAAATAGGTATTGTACAGTTTATGTAGACTCGGTGCCACCTGTTGATATAGGATTTTATAAAATTCTATTGGAATGGCATCCGGTCCAGGGGCTTTATTTGATTTGGCTGCTTTAATCTCATTTATTATTTCCTGCGTAGTTATTGTTTGGTTTAGTTCTTGAACTACTTCATCTGGTAGTTTTGGTATTTTAACATCTCTCCAGAACATGCTTTCCTGTTCTTCATTAATTCCCTCTTCTTTATATATTGTTTTAAAAAAGTTATGATTTTTTTTTTTGATATGTGTATTTGTAGTGTATCTGTTAGGGCCTACTTTGATTGCTGTAATCTGATTACGCAGTTTTTGCTTTGTAATGTGTGCTAAATATTTGGCTGATCTGCCCCTAAATCCTCCATATAGTGCCTTAAGACGTAGTTCTTCTTGGATTATATTTTGTTTCAAAAAAAGGTCACGTTGCGTTTTCGCATTTATATATTTATCCCAATTATTTCTATTGTGTGAGGCCAGATATTTATTATATGTGTTCTTAACATGGTTTGATAGTTGTACATTTTGTTGTCTGTATTTTTTTTTAAGACCACATAGATATGCTTTAATATCGCCACGCATTACCGCCTTCCCGGTCTCCCATAGGATTTCTATTTTCTCTGTAGACGCCTGATTAAAACTCATGAATTCCTGCCATTTATTTTTTAACCAGTTCTGGAATTTAGGGTTATGCACAAGATATTTGGGAAAGAAAAAATTATTGGATTGGATTTGTTGGAGTGTTTTTCTTTGTATTTCTAGTGATATGATGGCGTGGTCTGATAGGCATATATCGTGAATTTCTGTTTTAACTTCTAAACCTGCCAATCTATCTGATATTAGAAACATGTCTATTCTGGACATAGTTTGGTGTCCTTTTGATATACACGTGAATGCTTTTAAGTCAGGGTTTTGGATTCTCCATATATCCCGCAAACCAATCTTATTACAGAATCTCTGTAAGATATGTATTTCCCTGTTTCTTGTGGGCTTTATTCTTATTCTATCTATATTTGCCATAAGTGTTAGGTTCATATCTCCCCCCACTATCAGATTCTTTCCTGTATATTCCATCAATTTTAATGCCAGATTATCCCAGAAGTTGTTATCAGTTTTGTTAGGGCCATATATGTTACAAAAAGTAAAATCAGTTTTATCTATTTTTATGGTTATGATTTGAAACCTACCTTCTGTATCTGTTATTTAGTCTAAGATTTGGTATGTCAGATATTTACTTATTAAAATGGCTGTTCCCCTCTTCCTTTCTTTGCCTGGGGAGGAAAAAAACTCTCCAACCCATCTATATCTTAATTTACTTGCTTCTTGAGTGTTCAGGTGAGTTTCCTGTAGCATTGCTATATCTGGTTTATATTGTGCTAATTCTTTAATAATTGCCTTCCTCTTAATTGGGGAGGTAACCCCCCCTACATTCCAAGACAGAATCTTAAGCATACTCTTTATGTATATATGGTAACATTATATAGTGTAGTATTAATATGCTCCGGAAATAAACGAGGGGCATGGCCCCCTGAATATGCGGGAGGGGCGGGAGAGAGAGCGACACATATACATGTTGCAAGCGTAATCTAATATATACATTGTCGTTACATATACTCTCTGGGGCTTCACATCTATATCCTTAATAAAAAACAACAAAGCAAAAATAAAAAGATACCATACATAAACAGAGCAGTAAAAAAATTCATCTGCCAAAATCATTATATAAAAGAAACTTAAAATCCTAGCACTCTATTCTTATGATAAGACAAAAACAGAATAGCAAACAAATTACTCTAGGCCCATATTTTTACAAAAATCTTGTGCTTCTTGTACATTTTTTAAGACTGTTGTGTCTCCATTCTTTGTTATAACTAGTTTTGCTGGGTATATTAGTTTAGCGTTGATTTTGGCTTCAATTAATCTTGAGCAATAGGGGGACATCTCCCTTCTTTTGGTGGAAGTTTCCACCGAAAAATCTTGAAAAAGATAGATTTTTCCTTGTTGTATATTTAGGGGGATGTTCCTCCTATAGCTTCTAAGATAATTTGTTTTTTCCTGGAAATTTAAGAACCTAGCGATGATTGGTCTTGGCCTAATTGTTCCATCTGGGTTTTTCCGTATAGGGCCTATTCTATGAATCCTCTCTATTTGGATAGGGTGTGTAGATGGTGTCATATTAAGTAGTTTTGGGAGTGTGTCTATAGCAAAGGACATTAAATCTTGATACTCTGTGGTCTCTGGGACTCCAATAATTCTTATGTTATTTCGCCTAGAGCGATCCTCTAGGTCTTCTAATCTTGTTTGGAAATTAAGTGAGGTTTTACTATATTGTGAATCGATGTGTTCAAAGTGGCTTATCCTATCTTCCAAGTCGGAGACCCTAGTTTCCACCTCATTCATCCTTATAGCAAATTGTCTAATTTCATTTGTTAGTGTGTTGATCTCTTGTTTAATCTCTATTTTGAGAGATTCTAATTGAGGTGTGATAGCTTTAGTTATTTGTGCCACTATATCTGCAATGCCTGTATTAGTAAGACTTATATCTGATTGTTCTTGTGATTGATCTAAATGTGTCTCTGTTAATTTAGTGTGTTTTTTCTCTCTGGTCTTTGGCGGCATGGCTGGTGAATTACCTTTTGAAGGTGCCATATATTTTTCCATCCGGAAAAAAGATAAAATGAATATCTGTGTTTTTTTTAGTGAAATGTGCAATTCGTTATATAAATTATATTAAATGTATCAGGCTGTGATTTTACCAATTTAGGCTAATACCTGTGTATATTATGTTCAGTGAGTTCATTTATAGTGTATAAGTGCAAAGATAGTGTACTCACAACTAAGACAGAATAAAAATTACTAATAATAGTGAAAAAAAACAATGCTAAAAAAGAAAAACCAAACAAAGCAAAAAAACAAAACCGTGATTAGTGTCTATTGCCACGTCAGCCAGGCCAGTGAGCTTTCACTTTCTTCTTCTTCCTTGTTTGTAAGGACTTATTTTATATTATGCAGATCCCTTTTATATAGTTAACCTCTCTAGGTTTTACATAAAAAGTGTGTTACAATAGTATGTCCAGTATCTTGTTTTATTCTTTTTTCTGAGAGTGTTCGTCCTTTGGGATGGTATTCAACCAGACTACTGACTTAATTGGATATATTTTGGCCTTCTACAGTCTCCTACCCATTGGGTTATGGGAGGGCCAATTTACAGGTGCACAATTGTCTCTTAGGTTAGGATTTCCCAGCACAGGCTTACTCAGATTTTTAACAGTTAAACGTTTCCAGTAAGTTTTCCTTCCTTTCTTCTTATTTTGGGACTGTGCAGTCTGAGCTTCTAGATCTTTCTGTGTCCACTGACTATTATAGATTTATCCAGTTCTACTCCTACCCTTAGGGTTATGGGAGAGTCCAGTGGAATTGGGGGTTTACCCCTATTTTATGCAGAGGTGGGATATGAGTTATTTAATACGCCCAATCTAGCATAAAGTTATCTTGAACAGTAATTGACATACAATTCAGCTTAGATTACTGCCTTTATTCTTTAGTGCAGGATAGCTTATGTTTTTATAACAAACTAGCATATGTCCAATGGAGCAACTGTATTTTGTTATAGAGTAGAGTCAAAGGCATTTAAACACTTAGTGGCGAGTTTCAGTCATAGTCTATGTGCTTAGTTGTTAAGTGTTTGAGCAGTTGCAGTAGTTATAGCAAGCAGGCATATGTCCAGTAAAGCAGCTATGGTTAGTATAGCAAGTTTGTATGCAAAGGAGCGTTAAGCATTTGTTAAAAGCTTTCAGTCTATATGTTTGTTACTTGTTAGTGCCTTAGGGTTAATAGCAGGTGTATGTAGCAAAAGAAATGATACCGTTCTCCTTGTGTGTTCCCTCTGTTTGCTGTCTCTGCCGCTGTCTGGGCCGGGTCTAAGGTTGATGACGTCACACGCCAACCGTGTATCCCATCTAGGAACCCGGGGAGAGCAGCCAGGGGTAGTAACCCGCCAAATACCCTGCCCTTGGCTTATCGAATAGAGCCGCTTCAGCCACGAAGCAATCGCTGCTATGGGACTTCCGTTGCGCTTCCTCCCAAATTGGGTCCGGGCCGTTCCGGGGTCTGGCCAAGGTAATTGCGCATCCAAGTGTCGATGTTTGTAAGGCCTTGTACCGGAAGTCTCCCCTACCGGAACTGATCACTGCTCATTCTCTGAAAGCCTCTGAGTGCAGAAATTTCGTTTCTTATCCTCATAAGTCTGCCCATTATTGTCCAGACTCTTGCTAATCCTTGCAATGTGCCCATTTCACTATGAGCTTGTTTACAACTTAGCCTTGCAAATCCAATTTAGTGTCTTGAGGGCATAGGAAATCTTACAACTGTTCCTTTCACATATGCAGGAATTTAACGTTTTAAACCTATAAAGGAACCCAATTTTTAGAATTTGCAAAGATCCCAACACTGGTTTTTAGTGGCTTTTAAAAGAATAACACAATGAGGTGAAAGAAAAAAGGAAAAAATAACATACTGATTTACTAATATTGATAGAACACAAACTTTAGAGCACCTTAATGATGTGTTTTTTAATATAGCTCATGTTTAACCCCTTAATGACAACTGACGTACCAGGTACGTCATGCATTAACAACCAGTTAATGACAATAGACGTACCTGGTACGTCAGTTGTCTAAGAGAGTGCTGGAAGCGATCGCAATCGCTTCCAGCAGCTCTCAGGGTATTGCAGTGATGCCTCCATATGGAGGCATCCTGCAATACCTTTTCAGAAGACTCTGATGCAGAGAGAGCCACTATGTGGCCCTCTCTGCACCGGTAGCGATGGTGCCGGTTCGTTGGTGGGTGGGAGCATATCAGGGAGGCGGGTGGGCGGCCCATCGCTACCCGGCATCCGGTTCCTGTAAGTGCTATGTGCACGCCGGGTGCCGGGAGCGTGCGGGGGCGCGCGTGCGCGCGCGATTAGCTGGCCACTGACACCAATGAGAAGGGAAGAGGGGGGAAAAAAATAATTTAAAAAAATAAATATATAAGGATCTGGGAGGGGGAGGGGGTTGGGGTATTGTGGGGGGCTGCTACACTACAGAAAACATTAAAAATTGCAAAAAAAAACACTTGTTTGCCAGTACCCAAGATGGCAGCAATTAGGTAGGGGAGAGGGTTAGAGAGCTGGGGGGGGGGGGGATCATGGAGGTTGGGGCTAAGGCAGGGGTCCATCACAGCTAAAACATTTTTTTTTTATTAAAAAAAAGAAAAACTCCTTTTATTTAGTACTTATTTAGCAGACTTTCTGCCAGTACTTAAGATGGCGGGGACAATTGTGGGGTGGGGGAGGGAAGAGAACTGTTTGGGAGGGATCAGGGGGTGGGATGTGTCAGGTGGGAGGCTGATCTCTACCCTAAAGCTAAAATTAACCCTGCAAGCTCCCTACAACCTACCTAATTAACCCCTTCACTGCTGGGCATAATTTACGTGTGGTGCGCAGCAGCATTTAGTGGCCTTCTAATTACCAAAAAGCAATGCCAAAGCCATATAAGTCTGCTATTTCTGAACAAAGGGGATCCCAAAGAAGCATTTACAACCATTTGTGCCTTAATTGCAGAAGCTGTTTGTAAATAATTTCAGTGGGAAACCTAAAGTTTGTGACAAAATTTGTGAAAAACAGAATTTATGTTTACCTGATAAATTACTTTCTCCAACGGTGTGTCCGGTCCACGGCGTCATCCTTACTTGTGGGATATTCTCTTCCCCAACAGGAAATGGCAAAGAGCCCAGCAAAGCTGGTCACATGATCCCTCCTAGGCTCCGCCTACCCCAGTCATTCGACCGACGTTAAGGAGGAATATTTGCATAGGAGAAACCATATGGTACCGTGGTGACTGTAGTTAAAGAAAATAAATTATCAGACCTGATTAAAAAAACCAGGGCGGGCCGTGGACCGGACACACCGTTGGAGAAAGTAATTTATCAGGTAAACATAAATTCTGTTTTCTCCAACATAGGTGTGTCCGGTCCACGGCGTCATCCTTACTTGTGGGAACCAATACCAAAGCTTTAGGACACGGATGAAGGGAGGGAGCAAATCAGGTCACCTAAATGGAAGGCACCACGGTTTGCAAAACCTTTCTCCCAAAAATAGCCTCAGAAGAAGCAAAAGTATCAAACTTGTAAAATTTGGTAAAAGTGTGCAAGTTGCTGCCCTACATATCTGATCAACAGAAGCCTCGTTCTTGAAGGCCCATGTGGAAGCCACAGCCCTAGTGGAATGAGCTGTGATTCTTTCGGGAGGCTGCCGTCCGGCAGTCTCGTAAGCCAATCTGATGATGCTTTTAATCCAAAAAGAGAGAGAGGTAGAAGTTGCTTTTTGACCTCTCCTTTTACCGGAATAAACAACAAACAAGGAAGATGTTTGTCTAAAATCCTTTGTAGCATCTAAATAGAATTTTAGAGCGCGAACAACATCCAAATTGTGCAACAAACGTTCCTTCTTTGAAACTGGTTTCGGACACAGAGAAGGTACGATAATCTCCTGGTTAATGTTTTTGTTAGAAACAACTTTTGGAAGAAAACCAGGTTTAGTACGTAAAACCACCTTATCTGCATGGAACACCAGATAAGGAGGAGAACACTGCAGAGCAGATAATTCTGAAACTCTTCTAGCAGAAGAAATTGCAACTAAAAACAAAACTTTCCAAGATAATAACTTAATATCAACGGAATGTAAGGGTTCAAACGGAACCCCCTGAAGAACTGAAAGAACTAAATTGAGACTCCAAGGAGGAGTCAAAGGTTTGTAAACAGGCTTAATTCTAACCAGAGCCTGAACAAAGGCTTGAACATCTGGCACAGCTGCCAGCTTTTTGTGAAGTAACACAGACAAGGCAGAAATCTGTCCCTTCAGGGAACTTGCAGATAATCCTTTTTCCAATCCTTCTTGAAGGAAGGATAGAATCTTAGGAATCTTAACCTTGTCCCAAGGGAATCCTTTAGATTCACACCAACAGATATATTTTTTCCAAATTTTGTGGTAAATCTTTCTAGTTACAGGCTTTCTGGCCTGAACAAGAGTATCGATAACAGAATCTGAGAACCCTCGCTTCGATAAGATCAAGCGTTCAATCTCCAAGCAGTCAGCTGGAGTGAAACCAGGTTCGGATGTTCGAACGGACCCTGAACAAGAAGGTCTCGTCTCAAAGGTAGCTTCCAAGGTGGAGCCGATGACATATTCACCAGATCTGCATACCAAGTCCTGCGTGGCCACGCAGGAGCTATCAAGATCACCGACGCCCTCTCCTGATTGATCCTGGCTACCAGCCTGGGGATGAGAGGAAACGGCGGGAACACATAAGCTAGTTTGAAGGTCCAAGGTGCTACTAGTGCATCCACTAGAGCCGCCTTGGGATCCCTGGATCTGGACCCGTAGCAAGGAACTTTGAAGTTCTGACGAGAGGCCATCAGATCCATGTCTGGAATGCCCCACAGCTGAGTGACTTGGGCAAAGATTTCCGGATGGAGTTCCCACTCCCCCGGATGCAATGTCTGACGACTCAGAAAATCCGCTTCCCAATTTTCCACTCCTGGGATGTGGATAGCGGACAGGTGGCAGGAGTGAGACTCCGCCCATAGAATGATTTTGGTCACTTCTTCCATCGCTAGGGAACTCCTTGTTCCCCCCTGATGGTTGATGTACGCAACAGTTGTCATGTTGTCTGATTGAAACCGTATGAACTTGGCCCTCGCTAGCTGAGGCCAAGCCTTGAGAGCATTGAATATCGCTCTCAGTTCCAGAATATTTATCGGTAGAAGAGATTCTTCCCGAGACCAAAGACCCTGAGCTTTCAGGGATCCCCAGACCGCGCCCCAGCCCATCAGACTGGCGTCGGTCGTGACAATGACCCACTCTGGTCTGCGGAATGTCATCCCTTGTGACAGGTTGTCCAGGGACAGCCACCAACGGAGTGAGTCTCTGGTCCTCTGATTTACTTGCATCTTCGGAGACAAGTCTGTATAATCCCCATTCCACTGACTGAGCATGCACAGTTGTAATGGTCTTAGATGAATGCGCGCAAAAGGAACTATGTCCATTGCCGCTACCATCAACCCGATCACTTCCATGCACTGAGCTATGGAAGGAAGAGGAACGGAATGAAGTATCCGACAAGAGTCTAGAAGCTTTGTTTTTCTGGCCTCTGTCAGAAATATCCTCATTTCTAAGGAGTCTATTATTGTTCCCAAGAAGGGAACCCTTGTTGACGGAGATAGAGAACTCTTTTCCACGTTCACTTTCCATCCGTGAGATCTGAGAAAGGCCAGGACTATGTCCGTGTGAGCCTTTGCTTGAGGAAGGGACGACGCTTGAATCAGAATGTCGTCCAAGTAAGGTACTACAGCAATGCCCCTTGGTCTTAGCACAGCTAGAAGGGACCCTAGTACCTTTGTGAAAATCCTTGGAGCAGTGGCTAATCCGAAAGGAAGCGCCACGAACTGGTAATGCTTGTCCAGGAATGCGAACCTTAGGAACCGATGATGTTCCTTGTGGATAGGAATATGTAGATACGCATCCTTTAAATCCACCGTGGTCATGAATTGACCTTCCTGGATGGAAGGAAGAATAGTTCGAATGGTTTCCATCTTGAACGATGGAACCTTGAGAAACTTGTTTAAGATCTTGAGATCTAAGATTGGTCTGAACGTTCCCTCTTTTTTGGGAACGATGAACAGATTGGAGTAGAACCCCATCCCTTGTTCTCTTAATGGAACAGGATGAATCACTCCCATTTTTAACAGGTCTTCTACACAATGTAAGAATGCCTGTCTTTTTATGTGGTCTGAAGACAACTGAGACCTGTGGAACCTCCCCCTTGGGGGAAGCCCCTTGAATTCCAGAAGATAACCTTGGGAGACTATTTCTAGCGCCCAAGGATCCAGAACATCTCTTGCCCAAGCCTGAGCGAAGAGAGAGAGTCTGCCCCCCACCAGATCCGGTCCCGGATCGGGGGCCAACATTTCATGCTGTCTTGGTAGCAGTGGCAGGTTTCTTGGCCTGCTTTCCCTTGTTCCAGCCTTGCATTGGTCTCCAAGCTGGCTTGGCTTGAGAAGTATTACCCTCTTGCTTAGAGGACGTAGCACTTTGGGCTGGTCCGTTTCTACGAAAGGGGCGAAAATTAGGTTTATTTTTTGCCTTGAAAGGCCGATCCTGAGGAAGGGCGTGGCCCTTACCCCCAGTGATATCAGAGATAATCTCTTTCAAGTCAGGGCCAAACAGCGTTTTCCCCTTGAAAGGAATGTTAAGTAGCTTGTTCTTGGAAGACGCATCAGCCGACCAAGATTTCAACCAAAGCGCTCTGCGCGCCACAATAGCAAACCCAGAATTCTTAGCCGCTAACCTAGCCAATTGCAAAGTGGCGTCTAGGGTAAAAGAATTAGCCAATTTGAGAGCATTGATTCTGTCCATAATCTCCTCATAAGGAGGAGAATCACTATCGACCGCCTTTATCAGCTCATCGAACCAGAAACATGCGGCTGTAGCGACAGGGACAACGCATGAAATTGGTTGTAGAAGGTAACCCTGCTGAACAAACATCTTTTTAAGCAAACCTTCTAATTTTTTATCCATAGGATCTTTGAAAGCACAACTATCCTCTATGGGTATAGTGGTGCGTTTGTTTAAAGTGGAAACCGCTCCCTCGACCTTGGGGACTGTCTGCCATAAGTCCTTTCTGGGGTCGACCATAGGAAACAATTTTTTAAATATGGGGGGAGGGACGAAAGGAATACCGGGCCTTTCCCATTCTTTATTAACAATGTCCGCCACCCGCTTGGGTATAGGAAAAGCTTCTGGGAGCCCCGGCACCTCTAGGAACTTGTCCATTTTACATAGTTTCTCTGGGATGACCAACTTGTCACAATCATCCAGAGTGGATAATACCTCCTTAAGCAGAATGCGGAGATGTTCCAACTTAAATTTAAATGTAATCACATCAGGTTCAGCTTGTTGAGAAATGTTCCCTGAATCAGTAATTTCTCCCTCAGACCAAACCTCCCTGGCCCCATCAGACTGGGTTAGGGGCCCTTCAGAAACATTATTATCAGCGTCGTCATGCTCTTCAGTATCTAAAACAGAGCAGTCGCGCTTACGCTGATAAGTGTTCATTTTGGCTAAAATGTTTTTGACAGAATTATCCATTACAGCCGTTAATTGTTGCATAGTAAGGAGTATTGGCGCGCTAGATGTACTAGGGGCCTCCTGAGTGGGCAAGACTCGTGTAGACGAAGGAGGGAATGATGCAGTACCATGCTTACTCCCCTCACTTGAGGAATCATCTTGGGCATCATTGTCATTGTCACATAAATCACATTTATTTAAATGAATAGGAATTCTGGCTTCCCCACATTCAGAACACAGTCTATCTGGTAGTTCAGACATGTTAAACAGGCATAAACTTGATAACAAAGTACAAAAAACGTTTTAAAATAAAACCGTTACTGTCACTTTAAATTTTAAACTGAACACACTTTATTACTGCAATTGCGAAAAAACATGAAGGAATTGTTCAAAATTCACCAAATTTTCACCACAGTGTCTTAAAGCCTTAAAAGTATTGCACACCAAATTTGGAAGCTTTAACCCTTAAAATAACGGAACCGGAGCCGTTCTGAACTTTAACCCCTTTACAGTCCCTGGTATCTGCTTTGCTGAGACCCAACCAAGCCCAAAGGGGAATACGATACCAAATGACGCCTTCAGAAAGTCTTTTCTAAGTATCAGAGCTCCTCTCACATGCGACTGCATGCCATGCCTCTCAAAAACAAGTGCGCAACACCGGCGCGAAAATGAGGCTCTGCCTATGCTTTGGGAAAGCCCCTAAAGAATAAGGTGTCTAAAACAGTGCCTGCCGATATTATTATATCAAAATACCCAAATAAAATGATTCCTCAAGGCTAAATATGTGTTAATAATGAATCGATTTAGCCCAGAAAAAGTCTACAGTCTTAATAAGCCCTTGTGAAGCCCTTATTTATGATAGTAATAAACATGGCTTACCGGATCCCATAGGGAAAATGACAGCTTCCAGCATTACATCGTCTTGTTAGAATGTGTCATACCTCAAGCAGCAAGAGACTGCTCACTGTTCCCCCAACTGAAGTTAATTGCTCTCAACAGTCCTGTGTGGAACAGCCATGGATTTTAGTGACGGTTGCTAAAATCATTTTCCTCATACAAACAGAAATCTTCATCTCTTTTCTGTTTCTGAGTAAATAGTACATACCAGCACTATTTCAAAATAACAAACTCTTGATTGAATAATAAAAACTACAGTTAAACACTAAAAAACTCTAAGCCATCTCCGTGGAGATGTTGCCTGTACAACGGCAAAGAGAATGACTGGGGTAGGCGGAGCCTAGGAGGGATCATGTGACCAGCTTTGCTGGGCTCTTTGCCATTTCCTGTTGGGGAAGAGAATATCCCACAAGTAAGGATGACGCCGTGGACCGGACACACCTATGTTGGAGAAAAGTGAACTTTTTTTTTTATTTGATGACATTTGGCGGTGAAATGGTGGCATGAAATATACCAAAATGGGCCTAGATCAATACTTTGGGTTGTCTTCTAAAAAAAATATATATACATGTCAAGGGATATTCAGGTATTCCTGACAGATATCAGGGTTCCAATGTAACTAGCGCTAATTTTGAAAAAAAGTTGTTTGGAAATAGCAAAGTGCTACTTGTATTTATGGCCCTATAACTTGCAAAAAAAGTAAAGAACATGTAAACATTGGGTATTTCTAAACTCAGGACAAAATTTAGAAACTATTTAGCATAGGTGTTTTTTGGTGATTGTAGATGTGTAACAGATTTTGGGGGTCAAAGTTAGAAAAAGTGTGTTTTTTTCAATTTTTTCCTCATATTTTATATTTTTTTTATAGGAAATTATAAGATATGATGAAAATAATGGTAAACTTAGAAAGTCCATTTAATGGCGAGAAAAACGGTATATAATATGTGTGGGTACAGTAAATGAGTAATAGGGAAATTACAGCTAAACACAAACACCGCAGAAATGTAAAAATAGCCATTGTCATTAAGGGTAAGAAAATTGAAAAATGGTCCGGTCATTAAGGGGTTAAAAGAAAAAAAAATCTTTTTCAAAATTCTTTTTATTCTTCTTCCACTCTGAATGAAAAATATTTCGCCAATATTTCGTCCTATTCAATCCATTATTTTTTGATCTTTTTATTACTAATTTTTTTTTTCTTTTTTCACTGATTTTTTATAGTCAACAGACCTCTGATTGTTAATCACTGATGTTACTTATCCATAAGTTAGTATTACACTCACTAGCAGTTTTCACTTAATCACTTTAGGGATTAGCACTGCCTACTTTTGTGCTTATTGTCTCTTTGTCCTATTGGCCGTTGTTTTCTATATAATCTCTTCACAGGTAACACTACTAGATCTCTGATGAAGCGCATGTGAGCATGCACTAAACGCGTCAGATCTAGCACCCCTTGCACACCTGTGTTAGTGCTACTCACCTTGTGTATTCAATAAAATCACTTGGCATCAAGTTCCTGGGTCCTCGTTTTTCCTTGTGTATCATATATATATATATATATATATATATATATATATATATATATATATATATATATATATATATAAAAATGATGTAAAAAATCAGCAGCTCTTAGTCGCTGTCTCCCCTAATGGATGTGCACTTACTTCTAAAACCCTCAATCATATGAGGTAAGGGTGTAGCAGAATTCACAAATGGGCTAGGCGCCTCCTGTAGTATGGATCAGGTGTGTAGTTGATCTCTGGTAATATGCAGAATCTTGTCACAGGTTTTTCAACTAGACTCCGTATGGATACTCCAAGGTCCAGTGCTCTTTTATAGGAAGGAGACTAAATGAGGATTCATTTGCTTAAATGCTTTTGCTTGACAAACTGTCACAGTTTGCCAAGCAACAGCATTTAAGCAAATGAATCCTCATTTAAGTGAACAATAGAGCTGAAAGTCTCCTTCCTATAAAAGAGCACTGGACCTTGGAGTATCCATACGGAGTCTAGTTGAAAAACCTGTGACAAGATTCTGCATATTACCAGAGATCAACTACACACCTGATCCATACTACAGGAGGCGCCTAGCCCATTTGTGAATTCTGCTACACCCTTACCTCATATGATTGAGGGTTTTAGAAGTAAGTGCACATCCATTAGGGGAGACAGCGACGAAGAGCTGCTGATATTTTACATTATATATATATATATATATATATATATATGTAATTACATATATACACGTTTACTCTGACTTTATATCCTCTGGAATTGTGACACTTACTAGTCTTGATTAGTTTCACATTTTTATATTGTGCTATTATCATTTTTAATTTTAGTGCTTATAGTTATATTGTTGGGGTATTACCTCTCTCTTTTCTGGCACTTTTAATGATACATATTTTTTAAATTAAATTGAATTGATGTATGTATACTAGCTGAATCTCTTGCGCCATCTCACATTCTTGGTTGTATTTGTTTTGTATTGGAAGTGTTAAGGGACGCCTCTATTTCTCTGGGACCAGGCTGCTAGGTACCCTCAGCTAGTGTGGTGTATATAGGGGTCCTGTAGTATTTTCAGGGCGGTCCTACCTCTGTATAATTGCGCCATAGGGTGAATTGGGGACATCGGTCCTCAACTCATATCTCTTATTGCTATATATATATATATATATATATTTCCTTTAAAAAAAAAGTCACTGCAGACTGTTTTATATATATTTTTTTATATATATTTAATAACATAAGGACTGGTGAAGCTAGAGAGGCAGAAGACGCTCAAGGGAGCCTAACAAAAAAAACATACCGCACTTTCGCTGCAGGCAGTTAGCGCAACACTTGTAATCTAGGCGCAAGTGATTTCTGTAAAATGCAGTCTCAATAATAATTTCACAAAACCTCTGATAAAGTGCCTGGAAGAAGAAAATACACTGCCAAATGGTAAAGATTTTCAAGACTAAGCTACTTTTAATTCATAATGATGACTATGATGTAAAAAGTACAATATAGTATAGATAGTGGCCATTTATTGTCATACTTCAATTTGTCTTATACATCAGATGAGAAGTGAGCATATAATTTACTGTATGTATTGTAGTTTTCTGTGTTTTCATCACATATTAATGCAGGTTTCATTTTCAGCATTACTCAGACAGGATTAAGGCAAATTCTCTATTTTGTCTGCCTGCTTTGGGCCAGGTTAGAGCATTTTTTAAGACAATTTAACAGCAAAAACAAGCCATTGTTTTTGGTCACAGCAGTATGTCAGCGCCTGTTTTAATCATCCCCATCAACTCAGAGAACATGGCAAATGAATAGTGAAAGTATAACTTTGTTCTCTCTCTAAGAAGAAGCTTGGTATATGTGGAATCTGGCAGTCTGATTTATAACTCTATTTATTATAGATTTAAATATAATTATATTAGATTTATTAGTGTACAAAAGACATGTTTTAATCCATCAAAGCATGTAATTTATTCACTACTGAGGCTACAGTTCTATGTATTAAACCTGGAAAATGGGTTAAGCACATAGTTAAAGTCCTGTTCAGAGCCACAAGCATTGCAGCTGCCATGGTCATGAGACTACCACTGCTGATTGGCTCAGAGGCTGTGTTCTATTCAGAGCCAGCAGTTCTCTCTGCAGCTTCAGAGTGGGACTTTAACTTTGTGTTTAATGCCTTTATAGGGGAGCAAACACACGCCTAGATTTAGAGTTTTGCGGCCAAAGGGGTGTATTAGCTACGTGTGCTTTTTTCTGGCCGCACCTTTTAAATACCGCTGGTATTTAGAGTTCACAGAATGGCTGGGTTTTCAGTGCGTTAGGCTCCAAAAAGGGAGCGTAGAGCATAATTTAACACCACTGCAACTCTCGATACCAGCGGTGCTTACGGACGCGGCCAGCTTCAAAAACGTGCTCGTGCACGATTCCCCCATAGAAAACAATGGGGCTGTTTGAGCTGAAAAAAAACCTAACACCTTCAAAAAAGCCGCGTTCAGCTCCTAACGCAGCCCCATTGTTTGCTATGGGGAAACACTTCCTACGTCTGCACCTAACACCCTAACATGTACCCCGAGTCTAAACACCCCTAACCTTACACTTATTAACCCCTATTCTGCCGTCCCCGCTATCGCTGACACCTGCATATTTTTTTTAACCCCTAATCTGCCGCTCCGTAAACCGCCGCTACTTACATTATCCCTATGTACCCCTAATCTGCTGCCCCTAACACCGCCGACCCCTATATTATATTAATTAACCCCTAATCTGCCCCCCACAACGTCGCCTCCACCTGCCTACACTTATTAACCCCTAATCTGCCGACCGGACCGCGCCGCTATTATAATAAAGTTATTAACCCCTAATCCGCCTCACTCCCGCCTCAATAACCCTATAATAAATAGTATTAACCCCTAATCTGCCCTCCCTAACATCGCCGACACCTAACTTCAATTATTAACCCCTAATCTGCCGACCGAATCTCGCCGCTACTGTAATAAATGGATTAACCCCTAAAGCTAAGTCTAACCCTAACACTAACACCCCCCTAAGTTAAATATAATTTAAATCTAACTAAATAAATTAACTATTATTAAACAAATTATTCCAATTTAAAGCTAAATACTTACCTGTAAAATAAACCCTAATATACGGTAGCTACAATATAAATTATAATTATATTGTAGCTATTTTAGGATTTATATTTATTTTACAGGTAACTTTGTATTTATTTTAACCAGGTACAATAGCTATTAAATAGTTAAGAACTATTTAATAGCTAAAATAGTTAAAATAATTACAAAATCACCTGTAAAATAAATCCTAACCTAAGTTACAATTAAACCTAACACTACACTATCAATAAATTAATTAAATACAATATCTACAAATAAATACAATGAAATAAACTAACTAAAGTACAAAAAATAAAAAAGAACTAAGTTACAAAAAATAAAAAAATATTTACAAACATTAGAAAAATATTACAACAATTTTAAACTAATTACACCTACTCTAAGCCCCCTAATAAAATAACAAAGACCCCCAAAATAAAAAGATGCCCTACCCTATTCTAAATTAAAAAAGTTCAAAGCTCTTTTACCTTACCAGCCCTGAACAGGGCCCTTTGCGGGGCATGCCCCAAAGAATTCAGCTCTCTTTTGCCTGTAAAAAAACACATACAATACCCCCCCCAACATTACAACCCACCACCCACATACCCCTAATCTAACCCAAACCCCCCTTAAATAAACCTAACACTAAGCCCCTGAAGATCTTCCTACCTTATCTTCACTATACCAGGTTCACCGATCCGTCCTCGGAAGTCTTGATCCAAGCCTCGGAAGTGTTGACCCAAGCCCAAGCGGGGGGCTGAAGAGTGACGTCCATCCTCGGGCTGAAGTCTGGATCCAAGCGGCGGCTGAAGAAATCCATCATCGGGCTGAAGTCGGAAGTCCATCATCGGGATGAAGTCTTCTATCAAGCCGCATCTTCAATCTTCTTTCTTCTGGAGCGGAGCGGAGCCATCTTCTTTCCAACCGACGCGGATCCAACCTCTTCAACCGACGCCCACTCGCCGAATGACGGTTCCTTTAAATGACGTCATCCAAGATGGCGTCCCTCGAATTCCGATTGGCTGATAGGAATATTCTGATTGGCTGATGGAATCAGCCAATCAGAATCAAGTTCAATACGATTGGCTGATCCAATCAGCCAATCAGATTGAGCTCGCATTCTATTGGCTGATCGGAACAGCCAATAGAATGCGAGCTCAATCTGATTGGCTGATTGGATCAGCCAATCGGATTGAACTTGATTCTGATTGGCTGATTCCATCAGCCAATCAGAATATTCCTACCTTAATTTCGATTGGCTGATAGAATCCTATCAGCCAATCGGAATTCGAGGGACGCCATCTTGGATGAAGTCATTTAAAGGAACCGTCATTTGGCGAGTAGGCGTCGTTTGAAGAGGTTGGATCCGCGTCGGTTGGAAAGAAGATGGCTCCGCTCCGCTCCAGAAGAAAGAAGATTGAAGATGCGGCTTGATAGAAGACTTCATCCCGATGATGGACTTCAGACTTCAGCTCGATAATGGATTTCTTCAGCCGCCGCTTGGATCCAGACTTCAGCCCGAGGATGGACGTCACTCTTCAGCCCCCCGCTTGGGCTTGGATCAACACTTCCGAGGACGGATCGGTGAACCTGGTATGGTGAAGATAAGGTAGGAAGATCTTCAGGGGCTTAGTGTTAGGTTTATTTAAGGGGGGTTTGGGTTAGATTAGGGGTATGTGGGTGGTGGGTTGTAATGTTGGGGGGGGGTATTGTATGTGTTTTTTTTACAGGCAAAAGAGCTGAATTCTTTGGGGCATGCCCCGCAAAGGGCCCTGTTCAGGGCTGGTAAGGTAAAAGAGCTTTGAACTTTTTTAATTTAGAATAGGGTAGGGCATTTTTTTATTTTGGGGGCTTTGTTATTTTATTAGGGGGCTTAGAGTAGGTGTAATTAGTTTAAAATTGTTGTAATATTTTTCTAATGTTTGTAAATATTTTTTTATTTTTTGTAACTTAGTTCTTTTTTATTTTTTGTACTTTAGTTAGTTTATTTCATTGTATTTATTTGTAGATATTGTATTTAATTAATTGATTGATAGTGTAGTGTTAGGTTTAATTGTAGATAATTGTAGGTATTTTATTTAATTAATTTATTGATAGTGTAGTGTTAGGTTTAATTGTAACTTAGGTTAGGATTTATTTTACAGGTGATTTTGTAATTATTTTAACTATTTTAGCTATTAAATAGTTCTTAACTATTTAATAGCTATTGTACCTGGTTAAAATAAATACAAAGTTACCTGTAAAATAAATATAAATCCTAAAATAGCTACAATATAATTATAATTTATATTGTAGCTATATTAGGATTTATTTTACAGGTAAGTATTTAGCTTTAAATAGGAATAATTTATTTAATAACAGTTAATTTATTTCGTTAGATTTAAATTATATTTAACTTAGGGGGGTGTTAGTGTTAGGGTTAGACTTAGCTTTAGGGGTTAATCCATTTATTACAGTAGCGGCGAGATTCGGTCGGCAGATTAGGGGTTAATAATTGAAGTTAGGTGTCGGCGATGTTAGGGAGGGCAGATTAGGGGTTAATACTATTTATTATAGGGTTATTGAGGCGGGAGTGAGGCGGATTAGGGGTTAATAACTTTATTGTAGTAGCGGTGCGGTCCGCTCGGCAGATTAGGGGTTAATAAGTGTAGGCAGGTGGAGGCGACGTTGAGGGGGGCAGATTAGGGGTTAATAAATATAATATAGGGGTCGGCGGTGTTAGGGGCAGCAGATTAGGGGTTCATAGGGATAATGTAGGTGGCAGCGGTGTGCGGTCGGCAGATTAGGGGTTAAAAAATTTTAATAGAGTGGCGGCGATGTGGGGGGACCTCGGTTTAGGGGTACATAGATAGTTTATGGGTGTTAGTGTACTTTAGAGCACAGTAGTTAAGAGCTTTATGAACCGGCGTTAGCCCAGAAAGCTCTTAACTACTGACTTTTTTCTGCGGCTGGAGTTTGGTCGTTAGATTTCTAACGCTCACTTCAGTCACGACTCTAAATACCGGCGTTAGAAAGATCCCATTGAAAAGATAGGATACACAATTGACGTAAGGGGATCTGCGGTATGGAAAAGTCGCGGCTGGAAAGTGAGCGTTAGACCCTTTCCTGACTGACTCCAAATACCAGAGGGCGTTAAAAAACAGCGTTAGGAGCCTCTAACGCTGGTTTTGACGGCTACCGCCCAACTCTAAATCTAGGCGACATAGAGCTGGAGTGTCAATAGTGCAAAACAAATGTCATGCTCTAACAAATTAGAATGTTCCTTTAAACACTGAGGCTTCCATACAGTTATAGTGAATGTGCATTATAGGGTTTTGTATTGATCTGCAGAACATTTTCCTTGAGTAACAAAAATCTTAATAATTAGATTACACTAACAATACGGTTCTTTGTTTTATTAGTTAGAATGAGTTACATATACAATTATGAGTGATAGTCACAAATGGGGGACATATTAAAATATGGATAAATATCAATGCAATATAAGTACCCAGTAGGTACCTTTACATCCTTACAATATTTCATTTACATCCAATACATACTACTTGTAATTAAAGGTCCAGAAATATTACCCCAGGAGACAAGAATAGCATTTGCACAGTACAATGTATAGAATAGATGGAGGATGTATGTTCCTCTTTATGGCTGGTTCTTCTGACTGCAGACTGAATGCAGCCCCCTATTCTAATTCTATTATTGCTTCCGGGAGACGTGAAGTTGCCAGCGGTTTGGTTAGTGTTCTGAGGAAGCAGTGGTTTTCTCTGGCTATTCTACTTCAACTATTTTCTGATATTGCGTCATAAATGCTCTCATAGTAGTCAAGATGCATGAAGCTGGTTAATACAGGGTCAGTCATCTGGTTTATGATTTCCTGAATGTGTTGTTCTTTGTCAAACATGTAACCCTATAAAGGATCAATCATTTTCTAAATTTGCTCAAAATAGTTTCCCTTAGAAAATCATTATCATAATCTGCTGACCTTTATAAAGAGGTGCAGAAAATAATTATTTCATTGTTTTAAAAAAAAAATCACTTTTACTTAAAGGGACAGTCTACACTAAAATTGCTATTGTTTAAGCGGTAGATAAACGCCTTTACTACCCATTCCCCAGCTTTGTACAACCAACATTGTTATATTAAAATACTTTATAACATTTAAACCTCTACATTTATGCCTGTTTCTAAGCCCCTTATCACATGCATTTTTATTAGCTTTCACAGCAAGACACTGTTAATGTGTGTGTGCCATATTGATAACATTGTGCTCTCTTCCGTGGAGTTGTGCATGACACTGCACTAATTGGCTAAAATGCAAGTAAATAGATAATAAATAGTCATGTGATAAGGGCTGTCAGAAGAGGCTTAGATACAAGGTAATCACAGAGGTAAAAAAGTATATTAATATAACCGTGTTGGCTGTGCAAAACTGGGGAATGGGAAATAAAGGGATTATCTATCTTCTTAAACAATAACATTTTTGGAGTAGACTCCCTTTAAAGTGATGGTAAAGACTCCCCTTTATAAATACAGATCCGGAATGTTAGTGATATTTTAGGTGGAGTTTAATTCATCAGTTGTAATGAAGATGCGCTATAACTTACTTTTTAATATAGATATGAGATTCACCAATTCAAAATCCAATTTTTCTGTGAGCTAACGGTTTGAATTGTTGTCCAATAAGCACTCTCCCCTTTGGGCATCTTTTTTTGTAGCTATAGCGCTGATTGGGCGACAAATCAAACTGAATTTGAATTTCATATCTATATTAAAAAAATTATAGCGCATCTTCCTTACAACTGATGAAATATCACTAACATTCCAGATCTGTTTTTATAAAGGGGAGACTTCCCCATCACTTTAACGAAATTTAATGCACCTCCCTCTAATCATGAGTGTTGCCATTATGGAACCTAGGTTACACTGTATGTATCCGAAGGAGAGTTACTGCACATGTGCAAACAGGTCAGCCCCACAGAAGCAGTACTTTTTTCACTTTCTGAATTGAGTTTATTTATTTTTGAGAAAAATTTTGTGAAGGTCATTTTAAAATCAGGCAATTTGTTGATTAACTGAAGAAAGTTTTTTAATGTCTCTTGAATAAATTTGTTTTCTTGTCTCTTGGTCTTACATCACATAATTATAAGGTAAAAATGTAGTAATAAAAAAGGTGCATTGCTCACAAGATCGTCTTACATTCTGGAGTCACAGCTTTGTAGACCGAGAAAGGGTGGAGGGTGAGTGTGTGAAAATAATCCCTGAGAGACAGTCAACAATCAATATGCTGCCACTTTGCAGTGATGCTCCATATTTGACTTTTCACTTTAAACAGCACTTTGCTTCATTCTGATTGCACTGTATTAAAGAAAACTTACACAGTGCAGCCAAAGCACAGCGCTGTTTTAACAGCCTGATGTAGACCAGCGTTGCAAAGCTAAAGTGCTAACAGTTCCTGCATGTATCCCGTGCTTTCTGCAGACATGCTGTATTTTCTGTGATGATATCTCATACAACTGCATGTTCTGTCTTGGGTGTCAGCACTGGAATGTAGTGGAAAAGATTTCAACATGGCTGCACCCATGAATACAAGGAGGTGGGGAATAAGCTCAGTACTATGTTTATTACATGTATTTAGTGTTTAACGCCCCTTTAATTATAGCATGAAATATCCCGATAGCTATAAAATAAGGGGTCCACTTGTATTCTACCCCTTATCATCAATCACCTTATTTAATCGTTTTCCTAATTTATATAATGCTTTGAATTAAATTAGATGTAAACGGTTATTGTATAACCTTTTGGATATTGAAGGGACATTATTGTATGTTACGGTTGTACTCTGCATGTTAAAGAGATGGTAAATCATACATACCAGGAATGTGTTACATGATGGTAAATAGCATGCCCATGAAATCTGCTAAAAAAAAATGTATTTTAATTATATTCAATGTTAAAAATATAATTTTTATTGTGACTGTTACTAGGCATCCTCTGAACCTTTTATTTGATATTCTGTAGTGTAGTGATGTAGAGAGTGGTCCCACCTGCTCTCTGTTACAACTCTACACTGTTTACATCTATTGAGCCTCATAGCCAGGCTAGTAATGTAGATATGAAGCAGATCCACCCCTGCATCCCTGTTCCCCTCCTCAGCTTCCTTGCCTCCCTCAGTTACACATTCACTGTCCTTCCCACAGCGGTAGAAGGCAGGCAGTTGTCCCTGGCCACTGGCCCAACAATTTGCTGCTGCCCCTGCCAAAGTGTACGGCCAGAAGGTTCCATATCCCTCAGTCAGTATAACAATCTGTGGCTGAGAGCAGCTACCGAGAGATTGGCACGTACATTGACCCCATCCTTCTAAAGGACCATCTGACTTATGTAATAGTAGATCCCCTTTTGGATGATACTTCACATTCGCACTCCAAATCACATTCGTAGCTGCTAAATCATGCAGCCCATTGAAGTATGCGAGCTGCATGGCTAATATGTTAATTGGATCAGTAGTGAACAAGACACCACAGAAAAAAAAGAAAGTGGGTATCGAGAGGGACTGGCGGGGTGAGTGTATATGAATAAGAAGTCGGAATGATTTACTTAGAGGAATAGAAGGTAATAGATATATAAAACCTGCTATACACATGTTTATGATACTAATACTTTACCATTACTTTAAACCCTATAAAGAATAAACAATTTTCTAAGGAAATCTATTCTGAGCACATTATATATTATCATACGCTTGAATTATGAAGAAAAAAACGCACTATTTGCTGACCATTTTATGTAAATGGTTAATGTATCAGCTTTGTGTCCCATTAAATAAAGCCAGTTTAAGAAGGTTATAGTATAGATCTAGAATTTATATAATGAATGATTTTTCACTTTTTTGTTACCATTTGTAAGATTTAATTTATATCATTTATTGTTGTAAGATAATAAGAAGGAAACAGAACTGTGGAATTGTTTGACACAAAAGCAAGAGGTGTTTAATATAGGAGCATAGATTTTCTGTTATACCCAGGCCTCAGTTTTAATGTGCAATTCCTGGCAGCACCTATTGATCTGCGCTAACTAACCCATTCTTACCTGACAGGTCAACATTATAAACCGCTAAATGTCAATATTTTGTTTTATTAGTACCAAATTGATCCACAAAACCCACTTCAACATCAAGCAAGTAGTTTTCAGATGTTAGAGGTGCTGCAGAAAGTCATCCTTGTAAAATGTTTCAATTATAACTAATTTAACACAACATGCACACAGGCTGGAGTTTAGTTAGGCAAACTGACAGCAGGATAGCTTTGTGTCTCCTACAGAACATTTGGCTTCTGACTAAGTAGCTATCACAATTAGCCTCACCATCTTACCTTGCTGTTCAGATAAGATACAGTGGTCTTCAACAACCCACTCAGTACTCTTTCATCAGGGTGTGTGATGAGAAAGTCCACATCATGTCCGTGCTGTTTCCCCCTGTTAGTAAATATGACACTTCTCAGCATGCATACATTCCTTTAAGTAATCATGCTGGTTCCCAATGTTTCATACCTACGAAATCCGCCTGTCATGGTCACTTGGACATCAGGGTTGAACCTATAAAAAACATCTGTCACCAGACGCTCTGCACATTCTGCCTCCTCCCATGTAACAGGCGTCTGCAGATCTGTGTAATGCTGCAAACCTAAAGGACGGATATGGGAATCAATAGTACCAACTGCACAACATCAGCAACATCTTTTAAACATTCCCCCCCCCCCCCCCATATTTGCTTTATCTTACCTATTCTCTGCTCCACGGTCAGATTCCTATCAGCGCTTTGCAGGTCTTCGAGACTCCGCACGCCCTCTTTGTACCATCGCTCTGCTGTGCGTATTCCTACTCCAAAAATACTTGTGAGCAACTATAAATGAATGGAAGGCTTGTTAAGAACATTCTATATCTAGATATGCATGCAAGTCCCAATCAACAGGGCAAGTACTAATTTTCTATAAAAATACATCTAAAATGTGTGTGCATGTATGTATATGCTTATTTAAAGGGACATTCCAGCCAAATATCAAATTCGCATGGGTGCATTTCCCATTTTGCTTCCAATAAAAGCTATTGCTGTTTCTAGAGTGTATTTAAGTATGTTTCATGCACCAGCATTTAAAACACAGCATGTGCTTACATAGCCTAAGGTGCTTGTATCATTTGGTTTTTACTCAATTTGTTAAAGGGACACTGAACCCAGATTTTTTCCTTTCGTGATTCAGATACAGCATGAAATTTTAAGCAACTTTCCAATTTACTCCTATTATCAAATTGTCTTCATTTTCTTGGTATCTTTATTTGAAATGCAAGAATTTAAGTTTAGATGCCGGCCAATTTTTGGTGAACAACCTGGGTTGTTCTTGCTGATTGACGGATAAATTCACCCACCAATAAACAAATGCTATCTAGCATGCAGTACCAAAAAAAAGCTTAGAGGCCTTTTTCAAATAAAGATAGCAAGAGAACGAAGAAACATTAATAATAGGAGTAAATTAGAAAGTTGCTTAAAATTGCATGCTCTATCTGAATCACACAAAAATTGGGTTCAGTGTCCCTTTAATTGCTAACATGATACAAGCCACACTAAATCTCTAAGAAGGTGCAGTATTTAAAATGCTGGTGCACTGAGGATATCTAGCTATGCTTCACATGCACAGAAAAATGTTAACACTAAAACAGTGATAATTTTTACTAGAAGCATTTTTGCCAATGGATGTATATTGTAAATATATTTCTATTAAAAGATGTAATTCAGGGGGGCAGAGCTTGGCCGCTTAGAGAGATGGCTGTGTGAAATTACAGCTCCTAGGCCCACGCAAACAAATCCCGGCAAAATAAGCCATTATTACACAAATTAATTATAGCCAGCAGGAGGCAAAGCACACCGGCACACAAGGGCAAGAAAATAACGAAGTTGGAGATCGCTCATCTACTGAACTGACTCGCAGCTCAAACAGGCTCCTTTCCTGGTGCAGAGAGACGGCGCCATCTTTGAAAATAACGAGCGCACTTCACCACCTGAACAGCAGCACTACAGAGCTACCGGGAGGGCAGGAGGCTTCTCAGCTGTGACCCCTCACCCAGAAAACCCACACAGCTGTAGTCTGGTAGTTAAACAACACGGTCACCGCACCGCAATACACCGACAGGCAGTAAAGTAACTGACTACGCAGAGGGGCCAAATCCTCCTTAAATATTACCCCAAACCTTACACGCTCCCTCCTGGAGGACACATATGCTGGGTTATATAAGACTGCCAAGTAGGGGGGTAACACAGCCGCCACACAGCCATCACGGTATGGTCCCTCCCCTTCACTTTATACACTAAGTGACACACTGCACAGCAGACAGGGGAATTTTTAACAGGCCCTGAGCCAGTAAATATCTCTGGGACAGCCTCCATAAAGGGCTGCTTCTTACAGGGACTTTTGAGACATAGGGCACTGCACCTTCTTCCTTGCTTCTTATGACCTAACTGTGACATTTGCATCAACCATTTACACTCCCCACACTGCTGGTGCAGGAGGGTAATATCATAAACACAGTTACTGCACAGACTCCCACAGACAGCAAGGTACAGCAAAGCAAGGCAATCTGACTGTCACAGAGTTGTCAAGCAGGGTAATAGTATACTGGCAGTAAGGAAAATAAATTAAATAATACAGAGCTTCCAGAGACATTATTCTTGCCTGGGGTGGGGGAACCTACTACACCACTAACCTGGACATGCCAGGTAAAAGATCACAAAAGCTGGATAATTTAACCAATGCCAGAACCATGCAGAATTATCTGAAACACACCGACCCTGCACAGTCCGCCATTGCTGAAGCAACAAAACAGATCCCACAACAGATAGACATGCAGAATAAATCCCCCCCAAGCCTCCAGTTCGGCCGACATCACTAAGGAAGACCTGAAATCACTAAAAATGATGTCAAGGAAATGATGTCTGAAGTAAAAAACTGGTATGGGGAACTGAAAAGAGATTTAACAAAGGTGACTCAAAGAGTTACAAACCTAGAAGAAAACCACAACACCACTTGCAACGATATTCTGCATATGTCACGCTTGGCTTACGAGCAGGAAGACACAATCCAGCACCTACTTGAAAAAGTTGAGGACCTGGACAACCGCGGCAGGAGGAATAACCTCCGTATAAGAGGTATTCATGAAAGCATACAACCCATGGCTCTGGAGGGTTGCCTCCAAAACATGTTCCGGACCCTCAAAGGAGACGAGGGAGCGCCGGATATACCTATAGAAAGGGCCACAGAGCACTACGGGCTAAACCCCCCCCAAAGGCACCCCCGAGAGATGTTATCCTAAAACTTCTAAATTTCAAAGACAAAGAAGACATTATGAAGCACGCCAGGCAGAAGAAAGACTTCACGCATGCAGGAAATAAAATCCAAATCTTTGCAGACCTAAGTCCCACTACCTTGCAGAAGAGGAGAGACCTAAGCTATATCACCTCAGCCCTACGAGAACAAAACATCCAATACAGATGGGGCTTTCCAGTGAGCATCATCGCCACTAAGGGAGATGCCACTGCTATACTCAGAACTCAAGATGATTTGCCCCGCTTCTGCGAGACCCTACGAATCAACATTAAAAGCACAGAGCCGCGACATCAGGAAGATACTGACCACCGTGTCCTACCGGGAAGAAATAGCCTGCCACAAAGAGAAAGACACAGGGAAAGGAACACGCCTCAGCTGGACATAGCTCAGGAAACAGCGGACACCTCTGTGAGTACCAACTAGTTCGAAGCCGCCTCCTGCTGGGACCTTGAACTTTTAGTTTTTTCTGAATTGGCTTCAGATTGTAAGTTTTACTTTAATATATATTTTTCTTTTAATAGTTCTATTATGGGATTGTAGGCGTGGGATACTACCCACCTTTTCTTTTTACTGTTTGTAATCTTTTGAGAGGCTTCTTAAGGCCTATCTGCTGTTTATATTGCTGTGTATATTGTTAAACTTTTTACTGATTAATATTTCTCTCAATTTTGTTTTGCATAACATAATATTACCTGTACACAATTTGATAATTGTACTTCACTGTTTGCATACCAGATACATTATTTGGGTTTTCCATATTCTAGGGTAAAGCTTATTCATTATATTGGTACACCTTGTGGGATAGTGTCTACAACCTTCAGTACACACTAGCTACCGATCCCTACATACACCACCCCATTAACCGTTCTACACAGTAATAATGGCAGGTGACTCTAAACACAACGCCAAACCACTCACACTGATCACTATTAACGCAAAGGGCCTGAATAGCCCGGAGAAAAGATTGATAGCTTTTAATAAGTTAAATCGTGCCTCAGGAGATATAATTTTTCTCCAGGAAACTCACTTTCAGACAGGGAGGGAGCCACAGTTTTTACATTACAGATTTAGAACATTTTACCTGGCCTCGGGCAAGGAAAAAAAATGTGGGGTGGGGATCCTATTCCGCAACTCCGTTAACTTCACACTGTCCCACATGATCAAGGACCCAAATGGCAGGTACATTATACTATCGGGCTTTATGTTCAACAACCCGGTGACATTTGCCAACATTTACCTACCAAACACGGGCCAGCACATAGCTTTCAAGCAAATCTCCCACCTACTACTTGAGCACACAAAAGGCATACTTTTTCTAGGGGGCGACTTTAACCTGCCATTGGATCCTATACTTGACACATCCTATGGAACGTCCTGCACATCAAAACGAACTATTAAGACTATAAACTCACAGATTCAGCTCATGAGACTACATGACGTGTGGAGACACGCAAACACAGACACGCAAGACTACACATTTTACTCCCACCCACATCATACATACACTAGGATAGATTATATTCTCAGTGATCAATTGGGTCTAACTTTAATAGACGGCTCTACTATTTTACCACTCACTTGGTCCGATCACGCCCCGGTACAATGCAAAATACTATGGCCATCCACACCCATAACAACCTTTCTCTGGAGACTAGATGAATCCATGCTAGATAATCCACTGATTAAGTCAGACATTGACGACACTCTAGACCATTATTTTCGAGAGAACACGACCGACACCATAAACCATGCGACGATTTGGGAAGCCCACAAATGTGTGGTAAGAGGGGAACTTATAAAGCACAAAGCGAGAGACAACAGAAATAACAGACAGTTCCTAAATTCTACACTAGCCCAGATTAGATACTGGGAAAGGGAACACAAACAGCATCCCTCCTCCTCCCAAATACTGAAAGCGCTTACACAAGTCAGAAATTACTTAAATACCCATCTCACAAAAACCTATCAGAGAAAGGCTGCTCTCCTGAAGCAGAAACACTTCGACCTCAATGATAAGGCAGGCTCGTCTCTAGCGAAAGCTCTCAAACGAAAACAATTGAACACATACGTACACACTGTAGTAGACAGGACGGGTACAATACATAAAGACAGCAACCTCATTGCTGAGACCTTTAGGCTTTACTACGAAAAGCTATACAACTTAGACAATGACAGTAGAGAGAAGGATATTGACTCATACCTAAGTAACCTCTGTTTACCCAGACTGACCAAAGAGGACTCAGATTCACTTGATACACCAATCACTACTGAAGAGATTAAATTGGCTATTAAAAGTTTGCCTACTGGCAAGAGCCCAGGCCCTGACAGCTTGAGCGTAAAATATTACAAGACATTCATACACCATCTCCTGCAACCTCTTGCCCTCCTTTTTAACTCAGTTCTGAAAGAAGGAGGTTTTTCAGAACGCTTGTTAGAAGCGCATATAACAGTACTACCAAAACAAGGCAAGACACCTGACAGGCCAGAGAATTTCAGACCCATTTCATTATTAAATTCGGACATAAAAATATACGCTAAAATCCTAGCTAACAGGATAAACAGGTTCCTCCCCATGCTAATCTACCCAAACCAAGTAGGCTTTATACCTGGAAGAGAAGCCAGTGATAACACCCTGAAAATACTTCAACTTATTGCATACGCACAAGCCCATCACATACCCTTGGCGCTCGTTTCCACGGACGCCGAAAAGGCATTCGACAGGGTACGCTGGAAATTTTTGCGGGCGACCCCGTCTAAGATGAACTTCAGCAATACAGTCACAGCACAAATATTTTCCCTTTATAGCAAGCCAACAGCGCAGATTAAGGTAAATGGCATGCTCTCTGACAAATTTAACATACGGAATGGGATGAGGCAGGGATGCCCCCTGTCGCCCGTGCTGTTCGCCATCACCATAGAGGCCCTAGTGCAGGCAATTCGATCAAACAAGAATATTACAGGTATTCGCACTACATCTCGGGAACACAAGCTGGCATTATATGCTGACGATGTCCTACTCACACTCACTGACATTAGCAAATCTATCCCCTCGGCATTGGAGTCATTCGCCGAGTTTGGCAGGGTCTCAAATTTCCATCTTAATCTAAGTAAGTCCGAATTTTTAAATGTCACTTACAAACCCGAGTCCCTGTCTAAACTGATACAAAACTGCCCCTTAAAGAGACAAAAGACGGCAATGACATATCTTGGCATATATCTGTCACTAGATCCCCAAGAAATGTTCCTCGCTAACTACAAAAAATTAGAACCTGAACTGGTCACAGACCTATCCAGCTGGAGAAACAAATCGATCTCCTGGCTGGGACGTATCAATGTAGTGAAAATGAATATCCTTCCCAGACTGCTCTACTTGCTCCAAACCACACCTATACCCTTACTAATACATTACCTAGATCATATACAGCGACTTATAGACCAATACATCTGGAGAGAAATCAAACCGAGGGTAGCAAGACGTACATTATGCCTCACTAAAGAGGGTGGAGGGTTGGGGGTACCACACATTGACACGTACAAACAGGCGATTACCTTACACAGGCTGCTAGATTGGTGCCAAAACGACCCAAACAAAGAATGGGTTCAACTGGATTGTGACATATTGAACACAAATAATGCGGGCTTGACAGCCAGGCTTCATATGAAACACAGGCCAAAGACGGCGACGGAATACCCTTTATTGCAAGACCTTTTTCAGAACTGGGACAAGATTTTAAGCACGTCAACACACATCTCTAGTATCCCTTCACCACTTACACCTATATGCAATAACCTTGAGATTACCGGCGGCCTCAGAGAGACTAGACTCGGTAAAAATATATGCATGGGAGAGAGAGCGATCTTGGCAATTACAGAAGGTCACAACCTCAAGAAGCTTGGGGATATACAGGAACACATACCCGAAATCACAATAAATTGGTTCACACACGCCCAGCTGACTCACTATCTGGCCACACACCAATACAAGCATCAACTTGTAAGACCAAAAACAACTTTTGAAACAATCTGCTCACAAAAGATTAAAACACCACACTTTTATCTGGCAGAGCGGGATCGCTTCCCACCTACACCAAAGCATGGGAGAGGGAATTGAACTCAGAGATTACACCCCAAGAGTGGTGTGACAGCCTTTCAAACCACAAAAAAAATCCTCCATCTCTGCTAGGGTTCAAGAGTCAAACTACAAATTCCTTTACAGGTGGTACCTCACACCAATCAGACTACAACAAATATATAAATCGACATCAGGGAAATGCTGGAGGGACTGTGGTGGAGAAGGTTCACTTGTCCATATCTGGTGGGAATGCCCCGAGTTAGACACATACTGGACCGAGACCCTATCTCACATGAAAAACATCCTCGGCCACACTATACCTAATGACCCTAAGATCCTCCTGTACCTTTCCCTGCCTAAACTGGATAAACAAGAACACAAAGCGTTATTAATGATCATGCTGAACAGCGCAAAGATGCTGGTTCCCAGAAACTGGAAATCTAGAACAGTCCCAAC
Organism: Bombina bombina; assembly: GCF_027579735.1. NCBI lineage: Eukaryota > Metazoa > Chordata > Amphibia > Anura > Bombinatoridae > Bombina > Bombina bombina. The sequence continues at coordinate 696,641,563 of NC_069504.1, read as the reverse complement.
ACTCGCAGATTGGAAACAGCAGGTCACCCTATTACTTAACCTGGAAAGATACCACCACATAGTACAGGGCACTACTGATTTACATGAGCTAATGCTATCAGCCTGGGCAGAGGGGGCTATAGATCCTTCAGAGTAGGGGACCCTAAGACAGATCGCACACATACCTCAATACTCCATGGTTGTACCTCTGTTTTCACCTATACGTCTTCATTTATGTTTTTGTTGCACTCTTGCGCCCAGTTTTGGGCGATGATCTCCCCTGCCCCCTGGGGCAACGCTCTTGGAAAAGAGACCGCTGCATGGACATTTTATATATATAATCCGTTTACCTTGGAAAAACACCTTACAATTTAGGTTATGTTGACCACTATGTATAATATACCTATGTTTTCAATAAAGCTTTTGAAACCTTAAAAAAAAAAAAAAGGGATGTAATTCATCCATGTGCATTTCAATTTTGACCGGAATGTCCCTTTAAGAAAAGTATGTATGTATATACATACCCACATACATACATACCCAAACACACAGTATACATACATACCCACATACATACATACCCATACACACAGTATACATACATACCCACATACATACATACCCATACACACAAGCGCAGTATACATACATACCCATACACAAATCCCCAAATCTGGAATTCCAAAATCCAGCATTATTCCAAAATCCAGACAACTTTTTCATTATTATTATTTTAAAAACAAAAAGTATTAAATATTAGAATTCTTTCCACCAGTTAGTCACAATCTTCACTGCCTGCATCTTTGGTTTGAATTTTGTGTTCTAAAAAACACAAATAATAGTCTATATTTATTTAAAACAACAACTGTTACCTTTCTGATTACAGTACTATCTTTCTGAGAGTACTATGTATATAAAAGTACTAAAAATTATATAAAAACTACCTTTTTGCAGTTTTCACTTGGTCCCATTCCCTCTCCAAGCTTTTGTAAATATACTGTACTTATATCCATCTTTATCTATATAAACATATGAATGCCATGAATAATCAGAATGCTTGATTGTTGAGTACCATCAAACTTGTGATTTGTTTACTATCTTCTCTTTAAAGTTAAATACAGATAATACACTATTTCGGGACCCTGTTTTTTTTCTTCATGTAATTTTTCTTTTTTCCTCCTTCATATTAAAAAGAATATATGTGTTTGTGTCTGTTAAGTATGTAGGAGATAGCTGTGTGAGAATGTATGCCTGCACACAAACAACTGTGGTCTTATTTTATCCTAATCATACACACCTCCATGGTCTTGTATTGCTCACTGTTCTTCATTGTTTCCACCTCTCTACACACTCCATCTTCCAGGATCTCCTGCACAAGAAATCAGTCACATAAATGGTATCTGTATATAAGATAATAACTTGTACAGTGCTAATAAAGGGGCTGTACTAGTTTTCACTTGGAAGATTCAGTGCGTATGAAACTATAAAAGCTTTCAGTGCTTGAAAACTACCAGGTTCCAAAAAGCAACACAAGAAGATTCCTCCGAGGGTCCCATAATATAATAATTTACTAATTTAAAGGCCATGCTGATAATTGTGTGTGCTTCTTTAAAGTGATAGGATATATCCTAACATTTCTTTCTGAAGCATAATTTAAAGGTTATTTATATTTCTCCCATTTTGTGGAGCTTAATATTTTTTAAAAATCAGTAACTGAGAAATTACACCAAACAAACGTGTGATGCACTTCTCAAACTAAAGGTCTCTATCTGGACTATATACAGTATTTTCACCTTTTGTAGCTCGATCTGAATGTGCACCCAATACCTGCATGATTGTCCTACAGTGACCACCACACCATGGTAGGTCCTTGGTTTCTTCCACTGACTGAATTTTGAAGGTCAGAGATTTAAGTACAGAGGCTGCTCTAATGTAGCCCAGGCTACGAACCTCTGATCCCTGGTAAGATGCTCCCCGTGCAAGGACCTCCAATGAATCCTGTGTGGGTGACATTAAAGTGAACACGGATACATGGAAGCATTAGAGCCATAGAAAGGTTTACATAAGAAATCAAATAAAGTGTATGGTGATAAGTTAAGGGGCCACAGAACAAAAATGTTTTGAATTTATTATTATTATTATTATTATCGGTTATTTGTAGAGCGCCAACAGATTCCGCAGCGCTATAAACAAAGGGGGAGTACAACAAAACAATTATATGGTAGAGGGCCCTGCCAATAGTTGCACTGTTGTAGTCAGCTCTTAAGAAGGTGATCTACTAACAGCTGGACTATTAGGCTTACATGCTAAGAGGGTTCAGGGGATTGCAGTGGAGGAGAGGAACTGGTATTAGGAAAGGTTAGCGTAGGTTGTATGCGTCCCTGAACAGTAGAGTCTTTAGGGAGCACTTGAAGCTTTTAAAACTAGAAGAGAGTCTTAGACTCAAATGCAGAGTAATAACAGTTTTAATATAACACACACGACAAATGGCCACTCACAAGATAAAAGTTAAAATTCAGCATATATGCAACAAAAACACCCAAGACTTATCGTCTCATGTCAGCCTCCTTCTGTATTCCAAGGATGTCAAAGTTGGCGTGTCCCTCCAATGCTTTCCAAAACACAGCCCGGTTGTCAAAATATGTCCGTTAAAAGTGTCTCCAAACGAAGTTCATGCAAAGGCATCAGACATGAACAACAGTGGTAATTGTACCTATGATTCAACACTGGAATATGGGGCAAGCAGATTAAAGAAAGCGGCTATGTGGTAACGTTCCTCTGCTCTTATACCTCCAGACTCGTAGCTGCAGACTTAGAGCTGGGGCGGCTTCACAGGAACGGATGGCTCAGGGGTGGGCGGGTCTCTACGCGTTTCGTCACGTCTCGGCGTGACTTTCTCAAGAGTGATAGGTGAAGAGGGAGGAGAGGCTCTATAAAGGGGAGTGTAAATGCACACACCCACTTATTTGACCAATCACATGGGGTAAATGACGGCAATGTTGGATATCTGAGTTAAAAGAGACATAAAAAGGAAATAACAATACTTTCTTTGGGATATTACAATAATAAATACGATAAGCATGTACATATTAATTAATAAAATGGGCATACTAATAATACCATACAGTATAGAAACAAGACTATAAATAAATAAGTTAATAAGAATATGCTATGAATACATCGACCAATATTCAAGTATTAAAATATTATATATACTGAAAAATGCATAAACATGTATATGAAAATTACATATAATAAATATAAATATATATATATCTTAAAAATACTAATAGTGACACTTAATTAATATTAAAAAACAATAAAATTAATGTATATTGTAAAACTATTTTATAAAAAAGCCTGCAAATCAATTTCTATATTTAACCCATTGGGCTCCATGCAATTGAGATTTTTAATCCAAAAGGTTTCTTGTTTTCTGAGTTTTAATAGCCTATTTGTATCCCATACGTTAGGTTTTACCCACTCTATGACTTTGACAGTGAGATCTAGGGGATTTTGATTGTGGTGGGTTTTAAAGTGACGGGACACACTATGATTTTCAAAGCCATTTGAAATATTATTTACATGTTCTCTGATTCTGTATTTGATTTTCCTCTTCGTGCGCCCTATGTAGATATATCCACATTTGCAGACTAATTGTCGATATATATATATATAGATGATATTATTATTATCTGGCAGGGTCCACAAAATAGGATCAATGATTTTTTGAATCATATAAACTCCAATACATACAATCTTAATTTTACTATGGAACATTCAACTGTATCTTTACCCTTCTTGGACCTTATTCTTTATCATGATGAATCCACAAATAAAGTTGCTGTTAGAAATTACCGCAAACCCACTGAGAGAAATAGCTTATTAAATATCAAAAGTAGCCATTTAAGACAGTGGAAACAAAACATTCCCCTGGGTCAATTCCAAAGACTAAGACGTAATTGTACCAATTCGGATGACTATCAGAAAGAATCAGACATTTTAATAGACAAATTCAGAGAAAAGGGTTACAATATGGATCTTTTGAAGGAAAGTAGAGAAAGAGTAAACATGATGGATAGAAATTCTCTTTTGAATAATAAGACCAGCACACCCAAATACAAAAACAAAAACACAAACAATCATCCCAAGTTTGTGACACAATACAACAATCAGCATTTTAAAATAAAAAACATTCTTAGAAAACATTGGAATGTATTAAAATTAGATCCCATCCTTAATCAAATTTTGGAAGATAAACCGCAGGTGATTTTTAAGAAGAGCAAAGATATTAAAAATTATATTGCTCCCACAAAATTAAGAGATAATAAAAAACAATCTGTTCCTCTGAATAAATGGTGTGGGGGTAAAAATGGTCTACATCCGTGCAAAAAGAAAGATTGTGTTTTGTGTCCCTTAATAGATCAAGACAGTACTCATTTTTTCAATTATAATAATAGCAAAAAGTATACATGTAAAGATAGATATACATGTCACACTACATATGTGGTCTATCAATTAGTCTGCAAATGTGGATATATCTACATAGGGCGCACGAAGAGGAAAATCAAATACAGAATCAGAGAACATGTAAATAATATTTCAAATGGCTTTGAAAATCATAGTGTGTCCCGTCACTTTAAAACCCACCACAATCAAAATCCCCTAGATCTCACTGTCAAAGTCATAGAGTGGGTAAAACCTAACGTATGGGATACAAATAGGCTATTAAAACTCAGAAAACAAGAAACCTTTTGGATTAAAAATCTCAATTGCATGGAGCCCAATGGGTTAAATATAGAAATTGATTTGCAGGCTTTTTTATAAAATAGTTTTACAACATACATTAATTTTATTGTTTTTTAATATTAATTAAGTGTCACTATTAGTATTTTTAAGATATATATATTTATATTTATTATATGTAATTTTCATATACATGTTTATGCATTTTTCAGTATACATATTTTAATACTTGAATATTGGTCGATGTATTCATAGCATATTCTTATTAACTTATTTATTTATAGTCTTGTTTCTATACTGTATGGTATTATTAGTATGCCCATTTTATTAATTAATATGTACATGCTTATCGTATTTATTATTGTAATATCCCAAAGAAAGTATTGTTATTTCCTTTTTATGTCTCTTTTAACTCAGATATCCAACATTGCCGTCATTTACCCCATGTGATTGGTCAAATAAGTGGGTGTGTGCATTTACACTCCCCTTTATAGAGCCTCTCCTCCCTCTTCACCTATCACTCTTGAGAAAGTCACGCCAAGACGTGACGAAACGCGTAGAGACCCGCCCACCCCTGAGCCATCCGTTCCTGTGAAGCCGCCCCAGCTCTAAGTCTGCAGTTACGAGTCTGGAGGTATAAGAGCAGAGGAACGTTACCACATAGCAGCTTTCTTTAATCTGTTTGCCCCATATTCCAGTGTTGAATCACAGGTACAATTACCACTGTTGTTCATGTCTGATGCCTTTGCATGAACTTCGTTTGGAGACACTTTTAACGGACATATTTTGACAACCGGGCTGTGTTTTGGAAAGCATTGGAGGGTCACGCCAACTTTGAAATCCTTGGAATACAGAAGGAGGCTGACATGAGACGATAAGTCTTGGGTGTTTTTGTTGCATATATGCTGAATTTTAACTTTTATCTTGTGAGTGGCCATTTGTCGTGTGTGTTATATTAAAACTGTTATTACTCTGCATTTGAGTCTGCGCTCCTCTCTTCTCTATTTTCAGAGAAAAACGTGTTTTGCAATCAAGGTCTGTGGAATCACCTGTTCCAGAGGAGCTGCTGGAATCTTTTGCCTTATTCATATGATCTTTTTAGAACAAGTATAAAGAACTTTCCTTGCATTTATATCACTGGACATTTTGCTATTTGTATTTATATTTTATACAATAACATTTGGTATGTTTTACATATGATATTCAATTTATAATTTCCAGGATCATTGCGCTGCTTTGGTGTGTGTGTGCAAACACTCCCCAATTCTTTGTATTATATTTAGAAGAGAGTCTTGTGGAGCGAGGCAGAGAGTTCCATAAGATGGGAGCCAGTCTGGAGAAGTTCTGTAAACGGGAGTGTGATGAGGTGACAAGAGAGGAGGAGAGTAGGAGGTCATGAGCAGAGCGAAGGGGACGGGAGGGAGAGTATCTGGAGACAAGGTCGGAGATGTAGGGGGAGCAGTGCAGTTGAGGGCTTTGTAGATGAGAGTTTTGTGTTTGATCCTAGAGGCAAGAGGAAGCCAGTGAAGGGATTGGCAGAGAGGCGCAGCAGATGAAGAGCGACGTGTAAGGAAGATGAGTCTGGCAGAGGCATTCATTATGGATTGTAAAGGAGCTAGGCGGAAGGTGGGGAGACCAGAGAGGACAGAGTTGCAGTAATCAAGGCGGGAAAGAATGAGAGTGGATTAAAATCTTAGTCGTGTCTTGTGTAAGGAAGTGTCTAATTTTAGAGATGTTTTTAAGGTGGAAGCGGCAGGCTTTAGCCAATGACTGAATGTGAGGAGTGAAGGAAAGATCTGAGTCGAATGTGATCCCGAGACATCAGGCGTGCGGGGTAGGGGTAATGATGGAGTTGTCGCCAGTTATAGCCATATTGGGGGTGGAGATTTTGGAAGAAGGGGGGAAAATGAGGAGCTCAGTTTTGGAGAGATTTAGCTTGAGGTAGTGAGAGAACATCCAGGAAGAAATGTGAGAAAGACAGTTAGTGACACGGGTTAGCAAGGAAGGGGATAGTTCTGGTGCAGAGAAGTAGATTTATGGAAACTATTAACAGTATAACTATACAGAGTATATCTATGCTCCTAATAACAACATAAGAACGTTGCAGCAATCCATTACTAGTAAAGTGCTTCCTCTGAAACAGGAGCAATTAAAGCATACTAATGAACAGATGAGAGAAAAACTAAACGCTAATTAAGGGCTAGATTACACGCGGAGAGCAATTTATCGCTCCCGCTCGCACGTTACTTTATCTAGACAGAGGCTTTGTGCATGCGTATTACAAGTTGAAAGTAAAACATTTTTTTTGCGCAAGCATTACTCCGACGCGTGCAAAAACCTGAACTTTCAATATTGCGAACAATTTAACGTATTCAGTCTACAATGGAGCACAAAAAGTGGGGAAAAAACGAACACCCTATTTCTACATACAGTACTGTGCAAAAAGTCTTAGGCCACCATGTGATTTGTTGTTTTAGCAATGGTTTAATGGGTGTGACTAAAAACACTACTGTGTAAGTTATGCACTATTTCACCTCCTGTGATGTCTTAAAAAAAAGAAATAAATACGGCATTATAGTACTCTGTATGTACACCATTTATTGTGTAACTTCAATAAGTGTTTTTAGCCACACTCATTTTTTTATGGTAATGATAAAAGGCTAAGTTTTAAATACTGAATCACACCACAAACACATTACGACAGTAAGGAACAATGAGTGCTGATATATGTCCATGTCCAAACTCCAAAGCCTCTTTCTGGGTCTAAAAGGAGGAATACGGCTTCCTCCAATCACAGCGTTGATTCAGACACTGATTCCCCCGGGGGGGAAGCCGTGATTGGAGGATGACCTATCCATCATTTCTGACATCAGAAATGGCTTACAACAACCGGAGGAAGCTGGAGCTGCTGTGAAGATTCAAAGGTAAGATTTTTTTTTTCTCAACAGGAGTGAAATGTAAATTTTGATGAATTAAAGTGCCCCTGTTTTTAATCAAATTTTTAAAAACCGGCACTTTAGCATCAAAATTGACATTCACTTTAAGGAACAATATTATTCTGGTATATTTCCCTGAAACATTCAGCTATAGGAACCTTTATCCTGTACACGAGCACGTATGCGTATAAACTTGTAGATCTACCTGCTACTACTAACTAACTAATATGAGGAATAGAATCTCAAAGGCTCCACTGTTAGACTCAACCAACACACTTATACACAAAAATATGTCACAAATAAAAGGGAACACATTTAGGTTTTGTCAGTAATTCAAAGAGCATAGACGTATTGCTTGTGCTGGACATTTGTGTACACTGCAGGCACAGTAAAAAAAACACCACATTAGGGCATAACTAACCAAAGAACAATTAATGTACCAATTTATTCAAACCTTTTACTATTTTGTTGATATCTATTCAAATGTTGTGCAGGATATATTAGAAAGCACAACCCTCTCAGTCAAGCACATAAGCTAAAAAAGCAATTAATGTATATTTAGAGTGTCTCTGAATACAGTATAATTTCTCCCAGGTTTCAGAAGGCTCAGGTATATCATACATCTATTTTCCCTATAAAAAAACAAAGTGTTCATCCTCCATTTTAACAGAATCTTAGATGACATTAGAATTTGGATACCATCTTTGTAAGAGACGAACTTTGGACAATTGCGTAACCAAATGGTTGGTCTTTCTGAAATACAGGCTCAGGTCTGCTTTCTGCATGTTGCATTAACATAAGCCTCTTATCATGGTATATATATATTATATCTTGCCAAAATACTTTTCTTCTGCTATGGGCCTTCACAGTAGTCAGCCTGAATTTCTGTATGAAGACAATACAATGTTCCTACATTCTGCCTTTTGAATCTGTCCACCCTTTACTGCTACCCTGTCCAGCAATTCTTTTTCCTCATTTTTTTTCCTTGGGCCCACTGGTAAACCTGTGTAACATACCGCACCCATAAAAGTAGCACAGCCTTTTTCCAGAAATATGATTTTAGAATTAAAATATGCTCTATGCCCTAAGTAATCACCACACATTTCTGGTTGAGTAAGTAAAAGTAAACTTCCATTTAATGAGATAAAATCTTGAAAGTGCAAGTCCGTTTCTGGCAAACAGTATCTTTCATTTGCAATACTCCTAAGTTTGTGGCTGGGTGCCTGTTTGCCCAGACTGAGTTTACAATCAAAACATATTCTGCAGGTGACATCAGGTGATCAACAACACTCTAATCTCACTCCAATAGTTCTATGAAGATAATCCATTAAAGCCCTGGTATTCACAAGTCTGCACTCCTTCACATGGGCAAGGCATAACTACACAAAGCTACATGGGACTGGAGCACTGACTATAACCTGATGGAACCTGTGGTATATACTGTGTCCTTGCATCTGGGTGCTGGCACTGCTAAGCCCTGGATGTGATTCAGGTAGACACATTCACCCTGCTCCATCAGTATGTTTATGGAAGAATTATCATCTTTATAATAGGAGACAGCTCAGATGAAATACCCTTTGGAAGATCTTTTTTCTATGTTCCATCTAAAGGATGGAATTTGTATGTATTGCACAGGGTTTTTAGTATGTTCCTCTGCATTTTTCAAAATATGTAGTGAAAGAAAAACTAAACTAATATGCCAATATCAGTTGTGTACTAATTACAAATGTGCAATGCTTTTATGTATCAGCTGTAGATGACAGGCAATTCCTGCTAATTCTCTTTAGCCGATAGGTGTAATGAGCATTTGTTCCTTTTAACCAATGATTGTTATCAGAAAATACCTGTAGTACAGTGTCCATTTTAAAGTCTATTTAAAGGGACACTAAACATCTTGTAATTACTACGTTTCTGCAGTCTTTCAAAAGATTACTATATCAGCGGATTCTGTTATTAGAATAGATTAACACTTTGTTTGCTGCAATTGTTTTTAGAAACATAGAAACAGATTTTGATGGCAGATAAGAACCATAGGCCCGACATGTCTGTCCAATAGTTCCTAAAAGTATAAAAGTATGTAGTTTGTAGGATAGCCTTATGCTTATCCCAGGTATTCTGGAATTCCCCCACAGTGTTTGTTATCATCACCTCTTGGGAAAGTTTATTCCATAAATCAATCACCCTTTCTGTAAAGAAGTGCTTCCTCTTATTACTCCTGAATAAATGTTGAATGTTCACACTCCACACACTAATTTCCTTACTTGAAGGAGCCAATCCAGACTTGAGTCTGCAGAAGTCAGGGATTGACACTTTCATTGTGTTAGCAAAATATCCATTGTTTGTGTCCAACAAAAATTAAAAATGTTTAAAAAGACAGATATCAAAATGAATTGATTCAGGTAGAACAAGCAATTTTAAACAACTTTCCAATTTACTTCCATTAACAAAATGTGCAGTCTTTTTATATTTACACTTTTGAGTCTCCAGCTGAGCATGTGCAAGAATTCACAGAATATACATATATGCATTTGTGATTGGCTGATGGCTGTCACATGGTGCAGTGTGAGTGGAAATAGACATAACTTAGAAATGTGTCAGAAAAACAAACACACTACTCATTTAAAGTTCAGGCCAAGTGCTATTGAGTTGTCTTTATTGTGTGTTTGTTGATTATGCAAATCTACTGTATGTATTGGTCCTTTACAGACTGCAAGTTCGATACTGATTTGTGGCAAGGACAGTTTTGTGGAGCCTGCCATATACACAGTTTTCAGAACTTGAAAATCCACAATTTTCAGACAGGAAAAAAGGGTGAGATAAATAATGAAATTCTAAAGCAAAGTTGTTTTACTAAACATAATTAGGTATTTCTCTAGTAAGGTGTATCCAGTCCATGGATCATCCATTACTTATGGGATATTCTCACTCCCAACAGGAAGTTGCAAGAGGACCCACAGCAAAGCTGTTATATAGCTCCTCCCCTCACTACCATATCCAGTCATTCTCTTGCAACTCTCAACGCGCATGGAGGTAGTAAGAGGAAAGTGGTGAAAAATAGTTAGTTTATTAACTTCAATCAAAAGTTTGTTATTTTAACTAGTACCGGAGTTGTGCTATTGTTCTCAGGCAGAGATAGAAGAAGAATTTGCCTGAGTTTTCTATGATCTTAGCAGGTTGTAACTAAGATCCATTGCTGTTCTCACACATGTCTGAGGAGTGAGGTAACTTCAGGGGGAGAATGGCGTGCAGTTTATTCTGCTATCAGGTATGTGCAGTTATGATTTTTTCTAGGATTAGAAATGCTAGAAAATGCTGCTGGTTCATGATAAACGTAAGTTAAGCCTGAATACAGTGATTTAATAACGACTAGTATCATGCTTATTCTCAGGGGTAATACCCTTTTAGATATGCTATATAAAACGTTTGCTGGCATGTTTAATCGTTTTTTATATATGCTTGGTGATAAAACTTATTGGGGCCTATTTTTTTCCACATGGCTGGCTATATTTTTGCCTAGAAACAGTTTCCTGAGGCTTTCCACTGCTGTAATATGAGTGGGAGGGGCCTATTTTAGCGCTTTTTTGCGCAGTTATAATTACAGACTGAGACATCCAGTTTTCCTCAAGAGTCCCCTGCATGCTACAGGACATCTCTAAAGAGCCTAAAAACGTTTATTGGAGAAGGTAAGAGCCACAGTAAAGCTGTGGCACTTTGCTGGGACTGTTAAAAAACGTCTGTCGTTTTTTTTATCTGTTTTTTGAACTAAGGGGTTAATCATCCATTTGCAAGTGGGTGCAATGCTCTGTTAGCCTATTACATACACTGTAAAAATTTTGCTTGTGTAACTGCCTTTTTTCACTGTTTTTCAAATTGACAAAATTTGTTTCTCTTAAAGGCACAGTACCGTTTTTTTATATTTGCTTGTTAACTTGAATTAAAGTGTTTTCCAAGCTTGCTAGTCTCATTGCTAGTCTGTATAAACATGTCTGACATAGAGGAAACTCCTTGTTCATTATGTTTAAAGGCCATGGTGGAACCCCCTCTGTGTACCGATTGTACTGACTTCACTCTAAGCAAAAAAGATCATATTATGTCTTTAAAAAATTTATCACCAGAGGAATCTAGCGAGGGGGAAGTTATGCCGACTAACTCTCCCCACGTGTCAGATTCTTTGACTCCCGCTCAAATGGCGCCAAGTACATCAAGGGCACCCATAGCGTTTACTTTACAAGACATGGCGGCAGTCATGGATAATACACTGTCAGCGGTATTAGCCAGACTACCTGAACTTAGAGGTAAGCGAGATAGCTCTGGGGTTAGACGAAATGCAGAGCATACTGACGCTTTAAGAACCATGTCTGATACTGCCTCACAATATGCTGAAGCTGAGGAAGGGGAACTTCAGTCTGTGGGTGATGCTTCTGATTCAGGGAGAATCCCTGATTCTGATATTTCTACATTTAAATTTAAGCTTGAACACCTCCGCGTGTTACTTAAAGAGGTTTTAGCTGCTCTGAATGACTGTGACACAATTGTAGTGCCAGAGAAATTGTGTAGACTGGATAAATACTATGCAGTGCCGGTGTGTACTGATGTTTTTCCAATACCTAAAAGGTTTACAGAAATTATTAATAAGGAATGGGATAGACCAGGTGTGCCGTTCTCTCCCCCTCCTATTTTTAGAAAAATGTTTCCTATAGACGCCACCACACTGGACTTATGGCAGACAGTCCCTAAGGTGGAGGGAGCAGTTTCTACTTTAGCAAAGCGTACTACTATCCCTGCCGAGGACAGTTGTGCTTTTTTAGATCCAATGGATAAAAAATTAGAAGGTTACCTTAAGAAAATATTTTGTCAACAAGGTTTTATCCTTCAGCCCCTTGCATGCATTGCCCCTGTCACTGCTGCTGCGGCATTCTGGTTTGAGTCTCTGGAAGAGGCCTTACAGGTAGCGACTCCATTGGATGACATACTTGGCAAACTTAGGGCACTTAAGCTAGCCAATTCTTTTGTTTCTGATGCCATTGTTCATTTAACTAAACTAACGGCTAAGAATTCTGGTTTTGCTATACAAGCGCGCAGAGCGCTATGGCTTAAATCATGGTCAGCTGACGTGACTTCAAAGTCTAAGCTGCTTAACATTCCCTTCAAGGGGCAGACCTTATTCGGGCCTGGTTTGAAGGAGATTGCTTATATCACTGGAGGTAAAGGTCATGCCCTTCCTCAGGACAGGTCCAAATCCAGGGCCAAACAGTCTAATTTTCGTGCCTTTCGAAACTCCAAGGCAAGTGCGGTATCAACCTCCTCTAATGCAAGACAAGAGGGAACTGTTGCTCAGTCCAAGGCGGTCTGGAGGCCAAACCAGACCTGGAACAAATGTAAGCAGGCTAAAAGACCTGCTGCTGCCTCTAAGACAGCATGAAGGAACGGCCCCCTATCCGTTAACGGATCTAGTGGGGGGCAGACTTTCACTCTTCGCCCAGGCGTGGGCAAGAGATGTTCAGGATCCCTGGGCGTTGGAAATTATATCCCAGGGGTATCTTCTGGACTTCAAAGCTTCTCCCCCCATAGGGAGATTTCACCTTTCACAGTTATCTGCAAACCAGATAAAGAGAGAGGCATTCTTACACTGTGTACGAGACCTCCTAGCTATGGGAGTGATCCATCCAGTTCCAAAAGAGGAACAAGGACAGGGTTTTTACTCAAATCTGTTTGTGGTTCACAAGAAAGAGGGAACATTCAGACCAATTTTGGATCTAAAGATCTTAAACAAGTTCCATCATTCAAGATGGAAACTATTCGTACCATCCTACCTATGATCCAGGAGGATCAATATATGACTACAGTGGATCTAAAGGATGCTTACCTTCACATTCCGATACACAAAGATCATCATCATCGGTTTCTCAGGTTTGCCTTTCTAGACAGGCATTACCAGTTCGTAGCTCTTCCCTTTGGGTTGGCTACAGCCCCAAGAATCTTCACGAAGGTTCTAGGGTCCCTTCTGTCGGTCCTCAGGCCGCGGGGCATAGCAGTAGCCCCTTATTTAGACGACATTCTGATACAGGTGTCAAACTTCCAAATTGCCAAGTCTCATACGGACGTAGTACTGGCATTTCTGAGATCGCATGGGTGGAAAGTGAACGAGGAAAAGAGTTCTCTATCCCCACTCACAAGAGTTTCCTTTCTAGGGACTCTGATAGATTCTGTAGAGATGAAAATTTACCTGACGGAGTCCAGGTTATCAAAGCTTATAAATTCCTGCCGGACTCTTCATTCCATTCCGCGACCTTCGGTTGCTCAGTGTATGGAAGTAATCGGCTTAATGGTAGCGGCAATGGACATAGTGTCGTTTGCACGCTTACATCTCAGACCGCTGCAACTATGCATGCTCAGTCAGTGGGATGGGGATTACACAGATTTGTCCCCTCAACTGAATCTGGACCAAGAGACCAGGGATCCTCTTCTCTGGTGGCTATCTCGGGTCCATCTGTCCAAAGGTATGACCTTTCGCAGGCCAGAATGGACAATTGTAACAACAGATGCCAGCCTTCTAGGTTGGGGTGCAGTCTGGAACTCCCTGAAGGCTCAGGGATCGTGGACTCAGGAGGAGTCTCTCCTTCCAATAAATATTCTGGAGCTAAGAGCGATATTCAATGCTCTTCAGGCTTGGCCTCAGTTAGCGTCTCTGAGGTACATCAGATTTCAGTCGGACAACATCACGACTGGCTTACATCAACCATCAAGGGGGAACAAGAAGTTCCCAAGCGATGTTAGAAGTCTCAAAGATAATTCGCTGGGCGGAGATTCACTCCTGCCACCTATCAGCTATCCATATCCCAGGTGTGGAGAACTGGGAGGCGGATTTTCTAAGTCGACAGACTTTTCATCCAAGGGAGTGGGAACTCCATCCGGAGGTGTTTGCACAAGTGATTCATCGCTGGGGCAAACCAGAACTGGATCTCATGGCGTCTCGACAGAACGCCAAGCTTCCTTGTTACGGATCCATGACTCTGATAGATGATCTGGCAGCGCCCTGGTCTTTCAACCTAGCTTATGTGTTTCCACCGTTTCCTCTGCTCCCTCGACTGATTGCCAAGATCAAGCAGGAGAGAGCATCAGTGATTTTAATAGCGCCTGCGTGGCCACGCAGGACCTGGTATGCAGATCTAGTGGACATGTCATCCTTTCCACCATGGACTCTGCCTCTGAGACAGGACCTTCTACTTCAGGGTCCTTTCCACCATCCAAATCTAATTTCTCTGAGACTGACTGCATGGAGATTGAACGCTTGATTTTATCAAAGCGTGGCTTCTCCGAGTCAGTCATTGATACCTTAATACAGGAACGAAAGCCTGTCACCAGGAAAATTTACCATAAAATATGGCGTAAATATCTTTATTGGTGTGAATCCAAGGGTTACTCATGGAGTAAGGTCAGGATTCCTAGGATATTATCTTTTCTCCAAGAAGGCTTGGAAAAAGGTTTGTCAGCTAGTTCCTTAAAGGGACAGATTTCTGCTCTGTCTATTCTTTTACACAAGCGTCTGGCAGATGTTCAGGCATTTTGTCAGGCTTTAGTCCGAATCAAGCCTGTGTTTAAACCTGTTGCTCCACCATGGAGCTTAAACTTGGTTCTTAAGGTTCTTCAAGGAGTTCCGTTTGAACCTCTTCATTCCATAGATATAAAACTTTTATCTTGGAAAGTCCTTTTTTTGGTAGCTATTTCCTCGGCTCGTAGAGTCTCCGAGTTATCTGCCTTACAATGTGATTCTCCTTATCTGATTTTTCATTCTGATAAGGTAGTCCTGCGTACCAAACCTGGGTTTTTACCTAAGGTGGTATCTAACAAGAATATCAATCAAGAGATTGTTGTTCCATCCTTGTGTCCTAATCCTTCTTCAAAGAAGGAACGTCTATTACACAATTTGGACGTGGTTCGTGCTTTAAAGTTTTACTTACAAGCTACTAAGGATTTTCGACAAACATCTCCTTTGTTTGTAGTTTACTCTGGTCAGAGGAGAGGTCAAAAGGCTTCGGCAACCTCTCTTTCTTTTTGGCTAAGAAGCATAATACGCTTAGCCTATGAGACTGCTGGACAGCAGCCCCCTGAAAGGATTACGGCTCATTCTACTAGAGCTGTGGCTTCCACTTGGGCCTTTAAAAATGAGGCTTCTGTTGAACAGATTTGCAAGGCGGCGACTTGGTCTTCGCTTCATACTTTTTCAAAATTCTACCAATTTGATACTTTTGCTTCTTCGGAGGCTATTTTTGGGAGAAAGGTTTTACAGGCAGTGGTACCTTCCGTTTAAGTACCTGCCTTGTCCCTCCCTTCATCCGTGTACTTTAGCTTTGGTATTGGTATCCCATAAGTAATGGATGATCCGTGGACTGGATACACCTTACTAGAGAAAACAGAATTTATGCTTACCTGATAAATTACTTTCTCCAACGGTGTGTCCGGTCCACGGCGTCATCCTTACTTGTGGGATATTCTCTTCCCCAACAGGAAATGGCAAAGAGTCCCAGCAAAGCTGGTCACATGATCCCTCCTAGGCTCCGCCCACCCCAGTCATTCGACCGACGGACAGGAGGAAATATATATAGGAGAAACCATATGATACCGTGGTGACTGTAGTTAGAGAAAATAATTCATCAGACCTGATTAAAAAACCAGGGCGGGCCGTGGACCGGACACACCGTTGGAGAAAGTAATCTATCAGGTAAGCATAAATTCTGTTTTCTCCAACATTGGTGTGTCCGGTCCACGGCGTCATCCTTACTTGTGGGAACCAATACCAAAGCTTTAGGACACGGATGAAGGGAGGGAGCAAATTAGGTCACCTAAATGGAAGGCACCACGGCTTGCAAAACCTTTCTCCCAAAAATAGCCTCCGAAGAAGCAAAAGTATCAAATTTGTAAAATTTGGCAAAAGTGTGCAGTGAAGACCAAGTCGCTGCCTTACATATCTGGTCAACATAAGCCTCGTTCTTGAAGGCCCATGTGGAAGCCACAGCCCTAGTGGAGTGAGCTGTGATTCTTTCAGGAGGCTGCTGTCCGGCAGTCTCATAAGCCAATCGGATAATGCTTTTAAGCCAAAAGGAAAGAGAGGTAGAAGTCGCTTTTTGACCTCTCCTTTTACCAGAATAAACAACAAACAAGGAAGATGTTTGTCTGAAATCTTTAGTAGCCTCTAAATAGAATTTTAGAGCACGGACTACGTCCAAATTGTGTAACAAACGTTCCTTCTTTGAAACTGGATTCGGACACAAAGAAGGTACAACTATCTCCTGGTTAATATTTTTGTTGGAAACAACTTTCGGAAGAAAACCAGGCTTAGTACGCAAAACCACCTTATCTGCATGGAACACCAGATAGGGCGGAGAACACTGCAGAGCAGATAACTCTGAAACTCTTCTAGCAGAAGAAATTGCAACCAAAAACAAAACTTTCCAAGATAATAACTTAATATCTACGGAATGTAAGGGTTCAAACGGAACCCCTTGAAGAACTGAAAGAACTAGATTTAGACTCCAGGGAGGAGTCAAAGGTCTGTAAACAGGCTTGATCCTAACCAGAGCCTGAACAAATGCTTGAACATCTGGCACAGCTGCCAGTCTTTTGTGAAGTAAAACAGATAAAGCAGAGATCTGTCCCTTCAGAGAACTTGCAGATAATCCTTTCTCCAAACCTTCTTGTAGAAAGGATAGAATCTTAGGAATTTTTATCTTGTTCCATGGGAATCCTTTAGATTCACACCAACAGATATATTTTTTCCATATTTTATGGTAAATTTTTCTAGTTACAGGCTTTCTAGCCTGAATCAGAGTATCTATTACAGAATCTGAAAACCCACGCTTTGATAAAATCAAGCGTTCAATCTCCAAGCCGTCAGTTGGAGGGAAACCAGATTCGGATGTTCGAATGGACCCTGAACAAGAAGGTCCTGTCTCAAAGGTAGCTTCCATGGTGGAGCCGATGACATATTCACCAGGTCTGCATACCAAGTCCTGCGTGGCCACGCAGGAGCTATCAAGATCACCGAGGCCCTCTCCTGATTGATCCTGGCTACCAGCCTGGGGATGAGAGGAAACGGTGGGAATACATAAGCTAGGTTGAAGGTCCAAGGTGCTACTAGTGCATCTACTAGGGTCGCCTTGGGATTCCTGGATCTGGACCCGTAGCAAGGAACCTTGAAGTTCTGACGAGACGCCATCAGATCCATGTCTGGAATGCCCCATAATTGAGTTATTTGGGCAAAGATTTCCGGATGGAGTTCCCACTCCCCCGGATGGAATGTCTGACGACTCAGAAAATCCGCTTCCCAATTTTCCACTCCTGGGATGTGGATCGCAGACAAGTGGCAGGAGTGATCCTCCGCCCATTGAATTATCTTGGTCACTTCTTTCATCGCCAGGGAAGTCCTTGTTCCCCCCTGATGATTGATATATGCAACGGTCGTCATGTTGTCTGACTGAAACCTTATGAATTTGGCCTTTGCTAGTTGAGGCCAAGCTCTGAGAGCATTGAATATCGCTCTCAGTTCCAGAATGTTTATCGGGAGAAGAGACTCTTCCCGAGACCATAGACCCTGAGCTTTCAGGGATTCCCAGACCGCGCCCCAGCCCACTAGGCTGGCGTCGGTCGTGACAATGACCCACTCTGGTCTGCGGAAGCTCATTCCCTGTGACAGATTGTCCAGGGTCAGCCACCAACGGAGTGAATCTCTGGTCTTTTGATCTACTTGAATCGACGGAGACAAGTCTGTATAATCCCCATTCCACTGTCTGAGCATGCACAGTTGTAATGGTCTTAGATGAATTCGTGCAAAAGGAACTATGTCCATTGTTGCAACCATCAATCCTATTACTTCCATGCACTGCGCTATGGAAGGACGAGGAACAGAATGAAGTACTTGACAAGAGCTTAGAAGTTTTGATTTTCTGACCTCTGTCAGAAAAATCCTCATTTCTAAGGAATCTATTATTGTTCCCAAGAAGGGAACTCTTGTTGACGGGGACAGAGAACTTTTTTCTTTGTTCACCTTCCATCCGTGAGATCTGAGAAAGGCTAGGACGATGTCTGTATGAGCCTTTGCTTTTGACAGGGACGACGCTTGAATCAGGATGTCGTCCAAGTAAGGTACTACTGCAATGCCCCTTGGTCTTAGAACCGCTAGAAGGGACCCTAGTACCTTTGTGAAAATCCTTGGAGCAGTGGCTAATCCAAATGGAAGTGCCACAAACTGGTAATGCTTGTCCAGAAAAGCGAACCTTAGGAACTGATGATGTTCCTTGTGGATAGGAATATGTAGGTACGCATCCTTTAAATCCACGGTAGTCATAAATTGATTTTCCTGGATAGTAGGTAGGATCGTTCGAATAGTTTCCATTTTGAACAATGGTACCCTGAGAAATTTGTTTAGGATCTTTAGATCCAAAATTGGTCTGAATGTTCCCTCTTTTTTGGGAACTATGAACAGATTGGAATAAAATCCCATTCCTTGTTCTCTTATTGGAACTGGATGTATCACTCCCATCTTTAACAGGTCTTCTACACAATGTAAGAATGCCTGTCTCTTTATTTGGTTTGAAGATAATTGAGACCTGTGGAACCTTCCCCTTGGGGGTAGTTCCTTGAATTCCAGGAGATAACCTTGAGAAACTATTTCTAGCGCCCAAGGATCCTGAACATCTCTTGCCCAAGCCTGAGCAAAGAGAGAAAGTCTGCCCCCCACTAGATCCGGTCCCTGATCGGGGGCTATCCCTTCATGCTGTTTTGGTAGCAGTGGTAGGCTTCTTGGCCTGCTTACCCTTGTTCCAGCCTTGCATTGGTTTCCAGGCTGGTTTGGGTTGTGAAGTATTACCCTCTTGCTTAGAGGATACAGAATTAGAGACTGGTCCGTTTCTGCGAAAGGGACGAAAATTAGGCTTATTATTAGCCTTAAAAGACCTATCCTGTGGGAGGGCGTGGCCCTTTCCCCCAGTGATGTCTGAAATAATCTCTTTCAAATCAGGTCCAAATAATGTTTTACCTTTGAAAGGAATGTTAAGCAATTTTGTCTTGGAAGACACATCCGCTGACCAAGACTTTAGCCAAAGCACTCTGCGCGCCACGACAGCAAACCCTGAATTTTTCGCCGCTAATCTAGCTAATTGCAAAGCGGCATCTAAAACAAAAGAGTTAGCCAATTTAAGTGCTTGAACTCTGTCCATAACCTCCTCATACGAAGATTCTTTACTGAGCGATTTTTCTAGTTCCTCGAACCAGAAACACGCTGCCGTAGTGACAGGAACAATGCATGAAATTGGTTGTAGAAGGTAACCTTGCTGTACAAAAATCTTTTTAAGCAAACCCTCTAATTTCTTATCCATAGGATCTTTGAAAGCACAACTATCTTCGATAGGAATAGTAGTGCGTTTGTTTAGAGTAGAAACCGCCCCTTCGACCTTGGGGACTGTCTGCCATAAGTCCTTTCTGGGGTCGACTATAGGAAATAATTTCTTAAATATAGGGGGGGGAACAAAAGGTATGCCGGGCCTTTCCCACTCTTTATTTACTATGTCCGCCACCCGCTTGGGTATAGGAAAAGCGTCGGGGGGCACCGGAACCTCTAGGAACTTGTCCATCTTACATAATTTCTCTGGAATGACCAAATTGTCACAATCATCCAGAGTAGATAACACCTCCTTAAGCAGTGCGCGGAGATGTTCTAATTTAAATTTAAATGTCACAACATCAGGTTCAGCTTGATGAGAAATTTTTCCTGAATCTGAAATTTCTCCATCAGACAAAACCTCCCTCATGGCCCCTTGAGATTGGTGTGAGGGTATGTCAGAACAGTTATCAGCGTCCTCTTGCTCTTCAGTGTTTAAAACAGAGCAATCGCGCTTTCTCTGATAAGTAGGCATTTTGGATAAAAGATTTGCTATGGAGTTATCCATTACAGCCGTTAATTGTTGCATGGTAATAAGTATTGGCGCACTAGATGTACTAGGGGCCTCCTGTGTGGGCATAACTGGTGTAGACACAGTAGGGGATGATGTAGTATCATGTTTACTCCCCTCATTTGAGGAATCATCTTGGGCAATATCATTATCTGTTGCATTACTGTCCTTACTTTGTTTGGACACTATGGCACAATTATCACATAAATTTAAATGGGGAGACACATTGGCTTTCATACATATAGAACATAGCTTATCTGATGGTACAGACATGTTAAACAGACTTAAACTTGTCAACAAAGCACAAAAAACGTTTTAAAATAAAACCGTTACTGTCACTTTAAATTTCAAACTGAAAACACTTTATTACTGAATATGTGAAAAAGTATGAAGGAATTGTTCAAAATTCACCAAAATTTCACCACAGTGTCTTAAAGCATTAAAAGTATTGCACACCAAATTTCAGAGCTTTAACCCTTAAATTAACGGAACCGGAGCCGTTTTTACATTTAACCCCTATACAGTCCCAGAATGAGGCTCTGTCTATAACTAGAAAGGCCCCCATCTGAAAAAGGTGTCCAACACAGTGCCTGCCGTTTTTCTAAACTTTCCCCAAGATTATAATACCAATAATTAGTTAGAATCTGCATAATATGCCTAGTAAAGCAATTGTTTTAGCCCAGAAAAATGTCTACCAGTTTTTAAGCCCTTTTTGAAGCCCTTTATTCTTTTATGTTTAACTAAGAAAATGGCTTACCGGTCCCCATGAGGGGAAATGACAGCCTTCCAGCATTACATGGTCTTGTTAGAAATATGGCTAGTCATACCTTAAGCAGAAAAGACTGCTAACTGTTTCCCCCAACTGAAGTTACTTCATCTCAACAGACCTGTGTGGAAACAGCAATCGATTTTAGTTACTGTCTGCTAAAATCATCTTCCTCTTACAAACAGAAATCTTCATCCTTTTCTGTTTCAGAGTAAATAGTACATACCAGCACTATTTTAAAATAACAAACACTTGATAGAAGAATAAAACTACATTTAAACACCAAAAAACTCTTAACCATCTCCATGGAGATGTTGCCTGTGCAACGGCAAAGAGAATGACTGGGGTGGGCGGAGCCTAGGAGGGATCATGTGACCAGCTTTGCTGGGACTCTTTGCCATTTCCTGTTGGGGAAGAGAATATCCCACAAGTAAGGATGACGCCGTGGACCGGACACACCAATGTTGGAGAAAACACAATTTATGCTTACCTGATAAATTTATTTCTCTAGTGGTGTATCCAGTCCACGGCCCGCCCTGTCATTTTAAGGCAGGTTATTTTTAAATTTAAACTACAGTCACCACTGCACCCTATGGTTTTCTCCTTTCTCTGCTTGTTTTCGGTCGAATGACTGGATATGGTAGTGAGGGGAGGAGCTATATAACAGCTTTGCTGTGGGTCCTCTTGCAACTTCCTGTTGGGAGTGAGAATATCCCATAAGTAATGGATGATCCGTGGACTGGATACACCACTAGAGAAATAAATTTATCAGGTAAGCATAAATTGTGTTTTTATATTGCAATCCCTTTACTTAGAGCTTCACTATAACACTTTTTAATTACCGTAATCTCCTGGTTATGGTGATGCAATGGAGTCCGACGTTTGCAGGCATATGAGAGGTTATGGGAAACTTTCCCTGAGACAGGTGAACACTCTTCAGTCTTAGGACAAACATAAATAAATCTACAGGTTATTGCTGTTAAAAGACAAGACACTGTAATTATTAACAATGAGAATGGCACTAGGATATGGTTAGAATCACGACAATTATTTCTGGCACATATCTCTGGAACATCAGGGCTACTCTTGATCACCTCTGCTTCAGAAAGCTGCTCAGCAAGTGGCTATTTGGCCAAGACTCCCTGTGCTGCTTGTTATATCTCGCCTCTCACACCTTGTATGTGTATTATACTTTATATGTGTGCTTGTTTCTCTATGGCTTTGTTCCCTTCCACCTCTATGTTTTGAAGCAAATACAAATAATATTCTCCCCAGTTTACTCTGTGTATAATCTTTATGAGATTGATGAAATTATCCAACAATTTTGACATAACGATTCTTTCAAGAATTAAAACAATCTAATGTGTACAGTTTAGGAAAAACTCTGATTTGGATACACAATTTCAAATAAATGAAAGTGTCATTTGAAATACATAGCAGTACATTTTAAATACCACTGAAAATATAAAATAAAATTACTTAAAAACAAAAAAAATTGCTTCTGTCAAAAGTTATCATTGCTAGTGATAAAGTTTAATGTGCATGAAATCTGCTGCAGATACAGGCATTAAAAATGACATAAAACACTAACTACATTTCAGGCAACTAACTTTAATCATAGGTGCTGTCATTTTGGAAAGTAAGCTACACTGCAGGTATCTGAATGATAGTTGCTACACATGAGAAAACACATTAGCACTGGAATTCAATGAAAGGATAATTTCAACATAGTGGCTCGCATGACTAGAGGGAGGTGGGGGAGATCCTCACTACTATGCTTATAAAATTTACTTATCGTATAATGTCCCTTTAAGCGACGCACCCACACATTTGGCATCAACATTACTCACAGAAAGCATGGGAGATAAACACGTGCTTCCCCTCCTACAGGTGAATAAACAGTCAGAAAGTAACAAAACCATTCCAAATACACAGCTGCATATTTCAAATAACAATTGTACTGCACTACCCAATGTTAAACCTTGCAGTTCCCAAGCTGAACAAAGCTGATGATTGAAGTGGTTAAGCGACCAGCTGTTTCCTGCTCAGGCTCTCAAGCAGAAATTAAAGGGAAAGTCAAGTCCAAAAAAATAAAAAAATAAATTCAAATAGGGCATGTAATTTTAAACAGCTTTCCGATTTAAGTTTATCACCAATTTTGCTTTGTTCTCTTGGTATTCTTAGTTGAAAGCTAAACCTAGATGGTTTATATGCTAATTTCTTAGACCTTGAAGGCCGTCTCTAATCTGAATGCATTTTGACAGTTTTTCACCACTAGAGGGTGTTAGTTCATGTTTTTCATATAGATAACATTGAGCTCACACACGTGAAGTTACCTAGGACTCAGTGAGCACTGATTGGCTAAAATGCAAGTCTGTCAAAAGGACTGAAATAAGGGGGCAGTTTGCAGATGCTTAGATACAAAGTAATTACAGAGGTAAAACTGTATTATAACTGTGTTGGTTATGCAAAACTGGGGAATGGGTAATAAAGGGATTATCTATCTTTTCAAACAACAAAAATTCTGTTGACTGTCCCTTTAAGCTATCTGCTTAACCCCTTCGCAGGGATTAAACAGAGTTGCAGGGTAAATAATGCAAAAATGACATGCTCTAAGAAATTACAGCAAATGATTTTCCACTACAATGTTCCTTTAAGACTTTCGTTTGTAACCCTTTTGATGCTGCAAAATGAACAATGACATAATTTACTACATATTGGAAAATACACAAAGTCTGTGTGTAATTTCCCAGTGTGCTTTAGTTAGGTAAACATTCTTGTACTGTTTTAGCTCAAGAAGGATAGTTCTTGGTAAAGGCTTGTCCCTATCAATATGGAGTTTTATATCATGTTTGTCTACTTCCTCACCTGATCCAACATTATACTCCGACCTGAAAGGAAATCCTGGGGTTCATGTGTGATGTCTGTCGAGATTCTGCCCTAAAACCAGAAAACATAAAGAACAGAAAGAATGAGGAATCTTCTAGGAGTGCACATACAATCATGTCAAAAAATATGTTCAGTATTTATTTGCTGGGTAAAATTCTATACAATTCCAATCAATTAGAAAACCTGGTTATTGTGAATTTTCTGTGTGGCAGCTTTGTACAATGTCAACTTCACCAATACATAGCACTGACAACATTCAACAGCACTTGTCCTGCAGCTTTTTGCAACAAACTTGTTTTTTTGAATACACATAAATTAATTTAGATCACATTTTAAACTGCTTGTTCAGAACTTTAATGTAATCATCATAATCCTCGTTTACAACTGTAATGAAGTGTTCAGACTTAAAAATAATGGTTAATTATAATAGTATGCAAAATTATATAAAATTGTTAATTGAAGACACATTATGAATTGATATTATGGGTTACTGCATTCAATTAAATTAGACAGTCAAAATCAATATTAAAGGGACACTAAATCCAAATTTTTTCTCTCATGATTCAGAAATAGCATGCAATTTTAAGCAACCTTCTAATTTACTCGGATTATCATTTTTTCTTCATTCTCTTGGTATCTTTATTTGAAAAGCATGAATGTAAACTTAGGAGCTGGATAATTTTTGGTTCAGTACGATGGGTAGCGCTTGCCGATTGGTGGCTATATTTAACCACCAATCAGCAAGTGCTACCAAGGTGCTGATTGGGCCAGCTCCTAAGCTTACATTCATGCTTTCAAATAAAGATACCAAGAGAACGAAGAAAAAATTGATAATAGGAGTAAATTAGTTCTATCTGAATCAAGAAAGAAAAAAATTGGGTTTAGTATCCCTTTAAAGCACTGAGGGCTGTTGAGATTCTTTAAAAATGCTCGCCAGTACCAATTTCTTATAAAACAGGGTATCTTACTAAGGGATGTATACTGTACAATGAAAATCATTATTTAAAAATTATACAAAACAAATCATTGAACCATTCACACAAAAATACTCATGAAAGAAACTGTATTGTTAAGGTGCATCAAAAAACAGTAACCGAATTGTTTACCAAAATCCACATTTTACCAAAAACGTAAACATTTATTTTAAAGTGATGGTAAACTTCATCGTTTATAGTAACAATATTTGTAATCAAAGTAAAAAAGATGGGCATTTTTATTCATGAAAGGCATTGTAAACGTTTTTTTTATAATTACGCTTTTCATGTTTTTATATAATGCCCATAACGTATACCATTTCTTACTTCACTGACGATTCAGGTTGTAGCCAATCGTATCGCGCCACCTTTGGCATCCAGCAAGTTAATAGAAGTAATAATGCCCCTGGGACGCTATATGATTGGCTACCGCCTGAATCGTCAGTGAAGTAAGAAATAGAGTATCCGTTACGGGCTGAGAAACGGCTAAATATATAAAAACATGAAAGGGTAATTATTTAAAAAAAAAAAAAATTAAAAAAAAAAAAAAAATTATGCTTACCTGATAAATTTCTTTCTTTCCTGGCATAGAGAGTCCACAAATCCATTCTAATTACTAGTGGGAATTAAACTCCTGGCCAGCAGGAGGAGGCAAAGAACACCCCAGCAGAGCTGTTAAAGGGATAGGAAAGTCAGAATTAAACTTACATGTTTCTGACAGAGCATGTCATTTTAAGACACTTTTAAATTCACTTCTATTTTCAAATGTGCTTTGTTCTCTTGGTATCCCTTGCTGAAAAAAAATAAAAGAAAGCGCACAAATCCTACACTAGTGGGAGCTGCTGCTAATTGGTGCCTGTTAGGAATTATTGTTAGCATGACAAGCGCCATCTTGTTCTTCGCCGCCATTTTGTCTTAGGCATCCATCTTGCCATTTTGTCTTAGGCATCCATCTTGTAGTGAGAATATGCTGATGTTAGGGAGACTTGCATAGATAGAATAGCCCTGAGAATGACCCTGACGATGTGCTTGGATGCATTGTTATCTCTACAAGATGTCAAACGGCTGTGATTTGTGCTGGGCTAGGAGGCCCAGTTACTGTTTATCTGTAGTTAGGTATTTCTGTAGAAATGACTCCCTAACACTCCTTTTCTTTTAATTATATTTTAAATGAGTTTCTTTGTTCTTGCAGAAATAATATGTAAGATGATGTAATTATGAATACGTCACTTGTTAACCCGATATGCTGTAACTCTTGGCTATAAAAGTGCCTAACAACTTGTAATAAACAGAATAGTTTTGGATCATTGCTGCGTGGTCTGAGTCTGTTCTAAGGATATCCTTATCAGGTAATAAACATCTGCTCCAGGTGATATAGCGGGCCCGAGGCTTAGGCCTGACCTGACACTCCCCCCATGAAACTAACACCTAACAGTGCCTGAACACATTTGTCTTTTGTGATTGGCTAACTAGATGCCGAGGCAAAAGTACCAAATTTGTAGAATTTGGAAAAAGTATGCAATGAGGACCAAGTGGCCGCCTTGCGGATTTGCTCCACAGATGCTTCATTTTTGAAAGACCAGAAAGAAGAGACAGCCCTAGTGGAATGAGCCGTAATTCTCTCAGGAGGCTGTTGTCCAGCTGTCTCAAATGCTAACCGGATAACACTTCTCAACCAGAGAGAAAGAGTAGTAGAAGTGGCCTTCTGACTCTTACACTTACCAGAGGAAACGATGAATACGGCAGTAGATTGCCGGAAATCTTTAGTTGCTTGAAAATAAAATTTTAGCTCACGCACAACATCTAGGTTATGCAACAGGCGACCCTTCTGAGAAGGAAGATTCGGACAAAAGGAAGGAACAACAATTTCCTGATTGATGTTGCAATCCGATACTACTTTGGGAAGCAATTCCAACCTAGTTCGAAGGACCGACTTATCAGCATGAAAAATAAGGTAAGGGGAATCACACTGCAGAGCCGAATGCTCAGAAACTCTGCGAGCAGACGAAATAGCAAGGAGAAACAAAACTTTCCAAGATAACAACTTAATATTAACCGAATGCATAGGCTCAAACTGAGCCTGCTGCAAAACTTTAAAAACAAGGTTAAGACTCCAAAGAGGAGCAAAAGGTTTAAACACAGGCCTGATTCTCACCAAGGCCTGAACAAAAGATTGAACAGCTGGCAGATCTGCCAGACGTTTGTGCAAAAGAATAGACAGTGCAGAAATCTGACCCTTCAGAGTACTGACTGACAAATCTTTCTCCAGGCCATCCTGAAGATAAGACAGAATGCGAGGAACCCTCACCTGACTCCAAGAGAAACCCTTCGATTCGCACCAATAAAGGTATTTACGACATACCTTATGGTAAATCTTACGAGTAACAGGTTTACTAGCCTGAAGCATGCTATCAATGACCTTCTCAGAAAAACCGCGCCTAGCTAAGACTAAGCGTTCAATCTCAAAGATTCACCAGATCCGCAAACCAAATCCTGCGAGGCTAGACAGGAGCTATTAGAATCACTGACGCCCTCTCCTGCTTGATACGAGCAATGACTTGAGGAAGGAGAGCAAATGGAGGAAACAGGTACGCAAGACAGAAGTTCCACAGAACCGCCAGAGCGTCGATCAGAGCTGCTTGGGGATCTCTGGATCTTGACCCGTACCTTGGCGTTTAGATGAGACACCATCAGATCCAACTCTGGAACCCCCCACCTGAAGGTTATCGTTGTTAATACTTCCGTTTGAAGTGCCCACTCCCCAGGATGAAAGGTATGTCTGCTTAGAAAATCTACTTCCCAGTTGTCCACCCCATGGATGTGGATGGCAGAGAGGAGACAATCGTGAGACTGTGCCCACTGGAGAATGCAAGTCACCTCCTTCATAGCTAAGGAACTCCGAGTTCCTCCCTGGTGGTTGATGTATGCCATCGAGGTGATGTTGTCCGATTAGAAACTGATAAACTGGACCAAACTTATTTGAGGCCAGGCAACTCTAAGATTTTTATGGGGAGAGAAGACTCCACAAGTCCAAAGACCCCGAGCCTTTAAAGAACCCCAAACTGCTCCCCAACCCAACAGGCTGGCATCTGTGGTCACAATCACCCAGGATGGTCTCAGGAAGCATGTACCCTAATATAGATGATCCTGCAAAATCCACCAAGATAGAAAGTCTCTTGTTAGGGGATCTAGAACTATTCTCTGCGAGAGATCCGAATTGTCTCTGTTCCATTGTCTGAGCATGCATAACTGTAGAGGTCTCAGATGGAAACGAGCAAAAGGAATAATGTCCATGGAAGCAGCTATTCGACCAATTACCTCCATACACTAAGCAACTGATGAACGGATAGAGAACTGAAGTGAACGACAAGAAGCAAGAATTTTGGATTTCCTGACATCCGTCAGAAAAGTCTTCATGGGCAGAGAATCTATGATCGTTCCCAAAATGTATAGCCTGGTGTCTGGCACCAGGGAACTCTTTTCCATATTTACTTTCCATCCGTGGGTACAAAGAATAAACAGAGTGTCTGTATGAGATTTTGCTAAAATGAAAAGATGGCGCCTGAACCAAGATATCGTCCAGGTATGGCGCCACCGCTATCCCTTGAGATCTGACCACCGCCAAAAGGAGCCCTAGAACTTTTGTAAAGATCCGAGGAGCCATAGCAAGGCCGAAGTGAAGAGCAACAAATTGGAAGTGTTTGTCTAAAAAGGCAAACCACAGGAATTGGTGCTGTTCCCTGTGAATAAGGACATGCAGATACGCGTCCTTCAGGTCTATGGTAGACATGACCTGACCCTCCTGAATCAAGGATAGCATGGAGTATATAGTCTCCATTTTGAATGATGGAAGCTTGAGAAATTTGTTGATACACTTGAGATCCAATATGGGTTGGAAAGTTCCCTCCTTTTTGGGAACCACAAAAAGGTTTGAACAAAATCCTTGACCCTGTTCCGCTACAGGAACTGGGACAATCACTCCCAGAGAAGATAGGTCCTTTACGCAATTCAAGAAGGCCTCTCTTCACCTGTTTTGCAGATAACCTTGACAGGATAGATCTGCCCCTTGGGGGACTAGACTTGAACCCTATGCTGTATCCTGGGATACAACTTCCACAGCCCAAGGATCTGGGACATCGCGGATCCAAGGCTGCCGAACAAAGGAAAGCCTGCCCCCTACTTGAACCAAAACTGGATTGGGGACGGCCCCTTCATGTTGACTTAGACTCAGAGGAAGGTTTCTTGGCTTGCTTCCCCTTATTCCAAGGCTGACTGGATCTCCAGCTTGGAAGAGGAATCCCTTTGTCCCTTGAAGTTATGAACGGAACTAAAATTAGAATTCTGGCGACCCTCAGGTCTAGCCTTCTTGTCTTGAGGTAGGAAAGATCCCTTTCCACCAGTAATTTCGGAAATGATCTTGGCCAAACCAGGACCAAATAAAGTATTGCCCTTAAAGGGTAAAGACAGAAGTTTGGATTTGGATGTTACATCTGCAGACCAAGATTTTAACCACAGAGCTCTGCGGGCTAGAACTGCAAGGCTAGAAATCTTGGCTCCTAGCCTAACAACTTGCATGCTAGCATCACAGATAAAAGTATTAGCCAGCTTTAGAGCCTTTATCCCATCTTGGATCTCCTCTATAATTCTCTGAAATTAGGTCAGACAAGGAATTGCACCAATAATATGCTGCACCTGCAACCGTAGCAATACTTGCAACTGGTTGCCATTGTAAATCCTGATGAATGTACATTTTTCTTAAGAAGCTTCCAGCTTCTTATCCATGGGGTCCTTGAAAGAAGAGCTATCCTCAAGAGGGATAGTAATTATTTTGGCTAGAGTAGATATAGCACCCTCTACCTTAGGTACGGTGTGCCACGAGTCACGTACAGATTCAGCAATAGGAAACATTTTCTTGAAAACAGGCGATGGGGAAAAGGGAACTCCCAGATTTTCCCATTCCTGAGCTATAATTTCCAACATACGATCTGGAACTGGAAATACCTCTACAGATGAAGGTTTGACATCAAACACTCTGATAAGCTTATTAGACTTCTTAGAAGTCTCAGCGACAGTAGAGTTGGAGTCCTCCAAAGTAGCAAGGACCTCCCCTAAAATTACCCTCCTCTGGATCTGCAGTACTAGCCACACAGTCTCAGAGTCAGAGATCTCACCCTCAGAAGCCAATGAGTAATGATCTTTTTCCGATAACTGAGAGAGACTAAAGCAGACTTAGCAGAGTCAGAACTCTTAGTATGAGATATGTTCTTAGATTTCCTTTTTCTCTTACCAGCCATAGGGAAGGCTGATAAGGCCGCAGAAATTATTTGTGCAGCAAAATCTCCTGGTAAATGCACACCCCAGGGACTTGTTGAGAGGAACCACAGGGCACTGCATGTGAAACTGCTAAAGCTTGGGACGCTTGAGGAGAAAGCTGAGGCATGGTATGGACAACATTATCCTGAGAGACATATGGCTCAGAAAGGGCAACTTTATCCTTAGACCAAATGTTTTGTTTAAGCATCTGAACAAACCTGTACGGGAGGAATGATTTGTGCCTCCAAGCAGTACAAGCATTTGTCAAAAGACATTGATAGATTAGTATCGGGGTCCATAACTAAGGTTCCCAATATCAAATAAACTCAGAACCTTAAAACAAAAATGATGTTCTGTACCTGTAACAAAAAATGAATTTAACAAAAATGTTATATGAAAAGTATTGTTTAAATAAAATCACTAAATCTGCAGCACCTCTATAACCTCAGCCTCTGCTGAGGGCTTACCTCACCGGTGACCAGAGAGATTCCCACAGAAAGGACTATAAGTTGGACTCGCTAATAAATGAAGAAACAAAAACAGTTAGAACGGTTTTCAGATGATTTGACTGCTCTGTAACCAGAAAACGATCCGACACCAAAGTCTCCACTCTCTGATCTGAAGTAAAGTTGAATCGGAAGAGCGGAGAGCGGTCATGTGACCGCATTAGTCAAAAGATAAATGCATCAGAAAAGCGTGCGAGATACGCTACCAGCTTAAAGGGACACTGAACCCAAATTTTGTATTTCGTTATTCAGATAGAGCATGCAATTTTAAGCAACTTTCTAATTTACTCCTATTATCAAATTTTCTTCATTCTCTTTGTATCTTTATTTAAAGAGCAAGAATGTAAGTTTAGATGCCGGCCCATTTTTGGTGAACAACCTGGGATGTTCTTGCTGATTGGTGGATATATTCACCAAACCAATAAACAAGTGCTGTCCAGGGTGCAGAACCAAAAAAATAGCGTAGATGCCTTTTTCAAATAAAGATAGTAAGAGAACAAAGCAAAATTGATAATAGGAGTAAATTAGAAAGTTGCATAAAACTGCATGCTCTATCTGAATCATGAAAGAAAAAAATTTGGGTTCAGTGTCCCTTTAAAAAAACCTAATATAAAATGTCAGTTGGGCGGTTTAGCCCTAAAACCACAAATAAACGATGAAGTTTAGTTACTATAAACGGTGAAGTTTACCATCACTTTAAAAATTACACAGGAACCAAAATTGTATTAAATATGAACATCATAAATCATAATGCAAGTACACTGGATGTGCAAAAATCCAGAGAAATTTATACTTAGAAGTACAAAATACAAAGCGCAACTGTTGTTTTTTACGTAAAATGGGCTGAACATGGGCATTCCATGTGTGTATATGAAATGGTCTCTCAAATCCCAGCGTAATTCAGTAATCTTTTTTACTTTATAGATATCACATTTTTTCTCTCAAACTATAAAGTGGAGCTTTTCTCAAAATACTCAAAACACTAATTACTTTGAAAGTAAAACCTATGCATACAAAAAAAACCTGTGATTTTAAAGGTACAGTGCACTGAAAACACTGTCATTTGATTTGTATTAGGTGTAATACTAAAGTTTAAACATGCACCGTGGTTCTCCCTGTGTACTTTGTTCTCCATTGCAAAGTTTTAAATAGCAGAGACATGAGGGCTGCCCTTGTTAGTGTCTGCGTGGAAATCCACGTCTAGACTGGCACATTTTTTTAGGCTTAGCCTGAGTAATCATATTTTACTTTTAGCCATGTAAGCTTTTCTTCTTTGAATGTGTGTTGTGTGGAAATTGAAAAGTTAAGGCCACAAAAAAACATAATTTATGCTTACCTGATAAATTCCTTTCTTCTGTAGTGTGATCAGTCCACGGGTCATCATTACTTGTGGGATATTAACTGCTCCCCTACAGGAAGTGCAAGAGGATTCACCCAGCAGAGTTGCTATATAGCTCCTCCCCTCTACGTCACCTCCAGTCATTCGACCAAGGACCAACGAGAAAGGAGAAGCCAAGGGTGTAGTGGTGACTGGAGTATAATTTAAAAAATATTTACCTGCCTTAAAAAAACAGGGCGGGCCGTGGACTGATCACACTACAGAAGAAAGGAATTTATCAGGTAAGCATAAATTATGTTTTCTTCTGTTAAGTGTGATCAGTCCACGGGTCATCATTACTTGTGGGATACCAATACCAAAGCAAAAGTACACGGATGACGGGAGGGATAGGCAGGCTCTTTATACAGAAGGAACCACTGCCTGAAGAACCTTTCTCCCAAAAATAGCCTCCGAGGAAGCAAAAGTGTCAAATTTGTAAAATTTGGAAAAAGTATGAAGCGAAGACCAAGTTGCAGCCTTGCAAATCTGTTCAACAGAGGCCTCATTCTTAAAGGCCCAAGTGGAAGCCACAGCACTAGTGGAATGAGCTGTAATTCTTTCAGGAGGCTGCTGTCCAGCAGTCTCATAAGCTAAACGAATTATGCTACGAAGCCAAAAAGAGAGAGAGGTAGCAGAAGCTTTTTGACCTCTCCTCTGACCAGAGTAAACGACAAACAGGGAAGACGTTTGTCGAAAATCTTTAGTTGCCTGTAAATAAAATTTAAGGGCA
This sequence comes from Bombina bombina, assembly GCF_027579735.1. NCBI lineage: Eukaryota > Metazoa > Chordata > Amphibia > Anura > Bombinatoridae > Bombina > Bombina bombina. The sequence goes on along the minus strand of NC_069504.1, from coordinate 696,608,399 downwards.
CGAACTACATCCAGATTGTGCAAAAGACGTTCCTTCCTCGAAGAAGGATTTGGGCACAAGGATGGAACAACAATCTCCTGATTGATATTCCTGTTAGTGACTACCTTAGGTAAGAACCCAGGTTTAGTACGCAGAACTACCTTATCCGAGTGAAAAATCAAATAAGGAGAATCACAATGTAAGGCTGATAACTCAGAGACTCTTCGAGCCGAGGAAATAGCCATTAAAAATAGAACTTTCCAAGATAACAACTTTATATCAATGGAATGAAGGGGTTCAAACGGAACACCCTGTAAAACGTTAAGAACAAGGTTTAAACTCCATGGTGGAGCCACAGCTTTAAACACAGGTTTAATCCTGGCCAAAGCCTGACAAAAAGCCTGAACGTCTGGAACTTCTGACAGACGCTTGTGTAACAGAATGGACAGAGCTGAGATCTGTCCCTTTAAGGAACTAGCGGATAACCCCTTTTCTAAACCTTCTTGTAGAAAAGACAATATCCTAGGAATCCTAACCTTACTCCAAGAGTAACCTTTGGATTCGCACCAATATAGGTATTTACGCCATATTTTATGGTAAATCTTTCTGGTAACAGGCTTCCTAGCCTGTATTAAGGTATCAATAACTGACTCAGAAAAACCACGCTTTGATAAGATCAAGCGTTCAATTTCCAAGCAGTCCGCTTCAGAGAAGTTAGATTTTGATGTTTGAAAGGACCCTGAATCAGAAGGTCCTGTTTCAGAGGTAACGACCAAGGTGGACAGAATGACATGTCCACCAGATCTGCATACCAAGTCCTGCGTGGCCATGCAGGCGCTATTAGAATCACTGATGCTTTCTCCTGTTTGATTCTGGCAATCAATCGAGGAAGCATCGGGAAAGGTGGAAACACATAAGCCATCCTGAAGGTCCATGGTGCTGTCAAGGCATCTATCAGGACCGCTCCCGGATCCCTGGATCTGGACCCGTAGCGCGGAAGCTTGGCGTTCTGTCGAGACGCCATGAGATCTATCTCTGGTTTGCCCCAACGTCGAAGTATTTGGGCAAAGACCTCTGGATGAAGTTCCCACTCCCCCGGATGAAAAGTCTGACGACTTAAGAAATCCGCCTCCCAGTTCTCCACTCCCGGGATGTGGATTGCAGACAGGTGGCAAGAGTGAGACTCTGCCCAGCGAATTATCTTCGATACTTCCATCATTGCTAGGGAGCTTCTTGTCCCTCCCTGATGGTTGATATAAGCTACAGTCGTGATGTTGTCCGACTGGAACCTGATGAACCCCCGAGTTGTTAACTGGGGCCAAGCCAGAAGAGCATTGAGGACTGCTCTCAATTCCAGAATGTTTATTGGAAGAAAACTCTCCTCCTGATTCCATAGTCCCTGAGCCTTCAGAGAATTCCAGACAGCGCCCCAACCTAGTAGGCTGGCGTCTGTTGTTACAATTGACCAGTCTGGCCTGCTGAATGGCATTCCCCTGGACAGATGTGGCCGATAAAGCCACCATAGAAGAGAATTTCTGGTCTCTTGATTCAGATTTAGAGTGTTGAATGGAATGAAGGACACGGCATGCATTTTGAAGTTTTGTTAACCTGTCCTCTGTCAGGTAAATTTTCATTTCTACAGAATCTATCAGAGTCCCCAGGAAGGGAACTCTTGTGAGTGGAAAGAGAGAACTTTTCTCTTCGTTCACTTTCCATCCATGCGACCTTAGAAATGCCAGTACTATCTCTGTATGAGATTTGGCAGTTTGAAAGCTTGAAGCTTGTATCAGTATGTCGTCTAAGTACGGAGCTACTGAAATTCCTCGCGGTCTTAGTACCGCCAGAAGAGTGCCCAGAACCTTTGTGAAGATTCTTGGAGCCGTAGCCAGTCCGAATGGAAGAGCTACAAACTGGTAATGCCTGTCTAAAAAGGCAAACCTTAGATACCGGTAATGACTTCTGTGAATCGGTATGTGAAGGTAAGCATCCTTTAAATCCACTGTGGTCATGTACTGACCCTCTTGGATCATGGGCAAAATTGTTCGAATAGTTTCCATCTTGAACGATGGAACTCTTAGGAATTTGTTTAGGATCTTTAAATCCAAGATTGGCCTGAAGGTTCCCTCTTTTTTGGGAACTACAAACAGATTTGAGTAAAACCCTTGTCCTTGTTCCAACCGCGGAACTGGATGGATCACTCCCATTAATAAAAGATCTTGTACGCAGCGTAGAAACGCTTCCTTCTTTGTTAGGTTTGTTGACAACCTTGACAGATGAAATCTCCCTCTTGGGGGAGAGGATTTGAAGTCCAGAAGGTATCCCTGAGATATGATCTCTAACGCCCAGGGATCCTGAACATCTCTTGCCCAAGCCTGGGCGAAGAGGGAAAGACTGCCCCCCACTAGATCCGGTCCCGGATCGGGGGCCCTCAATTCATGCTGTCTTAGGGGCAGCAGCAGGTTTTCTGGCCTGTTTGCCTCTGTTCCAGGACTGGTTAGGTTTCCAGCCTTGTCTGTAGCGAGCAACAGCTCCTTCCTGTTTTGGTGCAGAGGAAGTTGATGCTGCTCCTGCTTTGAAATTACGAAAGGAACGAAAATTGGACTGTCTAGCCTTGGCTTTGGCCTTGTCCTGAGGCAGGGCATGACCTTTACCTCCTGTAATGTCAGCAATAATCTCTTTCAAGCCGGGCCCGAATAAGGTCTGCCCTTTGAAAGGAATATTAAGCAATTTAGATTTAGACGTAACATCAGCTGACCAGGATTTCAGCCACAGAGCTCTGCGTGTCTGAATGGCGAATCCTGAATTTTTAGCCGCAAGTTTAGTTAAATGTACTACGGCATCTGAAATAAATGAATTAGCTAACTTAAGGAATTTAAGTTTGTGTGTGATGTCATCTAGTGTGGATGATTGAAGTGTCTCTTCCAGAGACTCAAACCAAAATGCTGCTGCAGCCGTGACAGGCGCAATACATGCAAGAGGTTGCAATATAAATCCTTGTTGAACAAACATTTTCTTAAGGTAACCCTCTAATTTTTTATCCATTGGATCTGAAAAAGCACAGCTATCCTCCACTGGGATAGTGGTACGCTTAGCTAAAGTAGAAACTGCTCCCTCCACCTTAGGGACCATTTGCCATAAATCCCGTGTGGCGGCGTCTATTGGAAACATTTTTCTAAATATAGGAGGGGGTGAGAAAGGCACACCGGGTCTATCCCACTCCTTAGTAACAATGTCAGTAAGTCTCTTAGGTATAGGAAAAACGTCAGTACTCGTCGGTACCGCAAAATATTTATCCAACCTACACATTTTTTCTGGGATTGCAACTGTGTTACAATCATTCAGAGCCGCTAATACCTCCCCTAGTAACACACGGAGGTTCTCAAGCTTAAATTTAAAATTTGAAATGTCTGAGTCCAGTTTATTTGGATCAGAACCGTCACCCACAGAATGAAGCTCTCCGTCTTCACGTTCTGCAAACTGTGACGCAGTATCAGACATGGCCCTTGCATTATCAGCGCACTCTGTTCTCACCCCAGAGTGATCACGTTTACCTCTTAGTTCTGGTAGTTTAGCCAAAACTTCAGTTATAACAGTAGCCATATCTTGTAATGTGATTTGTAATGGCCGCCCAGATGTACTCGGCGCTACAATATCACGCACCTCCTGAGCGGGAGATGCAGGTACTGACACGTGAGGCGAGTTAGCCGGCATAACTCTCCCCTCGTTGTTTGGTGAAATATGTTCAATTTGTACAGATTGACTGTTTTTTAAAGTAGCATCAATACATTTAGTACATAAATTTCTATTGGGCTCCACTTTGGCATTAACACATATAGCACAGAGATATTCCTCTGAATCAGACATGTTTAACACACTAGCAAATAAACAGCAACTTGGAAATACTTTACAAAGTAATTTACAAATAATATGAAAACGAACTGTGCCTTTAAGAAGCACAGAAAAATATTATAACAGTTAAAATAATTAAGTTATAGCATCAATCTTTGTCAGAATATACAGTTTTAGCAAAGGATTGTTCCCCTCAGCAAATGATAACTAACCCAGGCAGCAGAAAAAAATACACAAATAAACGTTTTTTTATCACAGTCAATACAATCAGCACAGCTGTGCTGTAATGATTACTTCCCTCAAAAAAGGCTTTGGAGATCCCTGAACTCTGTAGAGATGAACCGGATCATGCAGGAAGAAAATGAATCTCTGACTGAGTTTTTTCTGATGCATAGTGAAAGCACCAAAATGGCCCCTCCCCCACACACATAACAGTGAGAGGGATCAGTGAACTGCTCTAATTTAAATCAAAACTATTGCCAAGTGGAAAAATAGTGCCCAAAACATTTTTTCACCCAGTACCTCAGAGAAAAAAACGTTTTTACATGCCAGCAAAAAAACGTTTTACCTCAATAATTAATTGTCATTTAAAACCTATTGCAAGTCCCTGCAAATTAGGTTAAGTCTATGTATACAGTCTAAAAACCAGAGAAGTATAAAATATACATACATGACAGCCTGATATCAGCTACATCTACTGCATTCAAGGCTGGGTTTACATTATAACGGTATGGCAGGATTTTCTCATCAATTCCATGTCAGAAAATAATAAACTGCTACATACCTCTTTGCAGATTAATCTGCCTGCTGTCCCCTGATCTGAAGTTTGCCTCTCCTCAGATGGCCGAGAAACAGCAATATGATCTTAACTACTCCGGCTAAAATCATAGAAAAAAACTCAGGTAGATTCTTCTTCAAATTCTACCAGAGAAGGAATAACACACTCCGGTGCTATTATAAAACAACAAACTTTTGATTGAAGATATAAAAACTAAATATATCACCATAGTCCTCTCACACATCCTATCTAGTCGTTGGGTGCAAGAGAATGACTGGAGGTGACGTAGAGGGGAGGAGCTATATAGCAACTCTGCTGGGTGAATCCTCTTGCACTTCCTGTAGGGGAGCAGTTAATATCCCACAAGTAATGATGACCCGTGGACTGATCACACTTAACAGAAGAAAAACCTCTCAGCCTCACTTTACCTTTTTAAAGGGACATAAAACCCAACATTTTTCTTTCTTGAGTCAGACAGGGAATAACATGTTGAATACCTTTCCAAATTGCTTCTTTTATCCAATTTGTTTAGTTATCTTGATATCCTTTATTGAAAAGTTACCTACGTGGGCTCAGGAGCTAGCTGGTGATTGGTGGCTGCACATATATACCTCTTATGATTGGCTTACCAATTTGTTTAGCTCCCAGTAGTGCATTGCTGGTCCTTCAAGAAAGGATAACAAGAGAATGAAGCAAAATTGAAATATAAATAAATTGGAAAGGTTTTTTTATTAGCAATGCAGGGTCTCTTTCTGAATCATGAAAGAAAAAAAAATTGTGATTCATGTCCCTTTTAAAAAAAATTTTTTAAAAAATAATACAGATTCACTAATCTCATTAATTTGGTTGTTCAGAATGCAGGGGGGGGGGGCATGAAATATAGCTCTACAAATTGTCCTGTCCTTTTGCTGAACATATACACACTTCCTTCCCACCCCATCTGTTACCCTCACAAACATATATAAAATACATTTACTTACCTGTCTGAAAAGTCTTTGTCTGAAAGTGGCAGAATGCAGTTTCCTTCAATGCTTTCTTCTGCCCTGTGTGCTCCTGTACCCTACTCACATATTAACTTTGGTTTGGCAAGAAATGTGCATGTAGCTAATCCAAAACACACAGAGGAATACCACACAGGGTAGTGGAAAATGGCAGACATAGCATTTTCAATCAAAGAAGAGTTTATGGTTGATTTCCATTCATCCACTAGTCCCAGAATAATAAGAAATTGCAGAAATCTAGTAACTTTTTTCTTCTTCTTCCCCGATTGGTAAATAATTCTACACACAAACCCTAAGCTTTACCTCTAAACAGTGTCTGGGCTCCACCTCCACAGGTTTTCCTGCGCTCATGCTCTCTGTGAACCAGGTGACATCTAGAAGATGAGGAGTCCCCTCTGCTTTCTCATAGTGCACTGAACGGCCAGTTTGTTTCTCAATCCAAGCCAGCACCTCAGAACAAGTGTTCTGCTCTGAGACGATATGTGTGACTGCATCACTGCCGAGAGAAAGAACAGATTATGCTCAATATATTATAGCCTCAGTAGTGTATCTGACGATAATCAACAAACTCTTCTAGTATGCCCATGATACTGCTCCATCAGGTAGTCTTATCGTGTATGTTCCTAAAACTGTATTTGCCCCTTCCCCTTTTGCTGAAGGATTGTTTACAGTATATAAATATGCCCTTAAAGTGCCCTTCCCAAAGACAAAGGGATACGAAAGCCAATTTTTTTCTTTCATGATTCAGATACAGCATACAATTTTAAGCAACTTGCTAATTTATTCCTATAATCAATTTTTCTTTGTTCTCTTGGTATATTTATTTGAAAAGCAGGAATGTAAGCTTAGGAGCCAGACCATTTTTTGTTTAGAACCTGGGTAGCACTTGCTGTTTGGTGGCTAAATGCTTGCTGATGGTGAATAAACGACGCTGCTGTCCCGGGCCTTCCCCTGCCACGAGAGCGGGGCATTGCAAAAATAGACCGGCAGAGTTACCGATGCATAGAGAGCCTCTCTTCGGTCCTCTCTGCATTGGACATTGATGGTGCCGATCGTTGGTGGCGTGGGAGGGTTAGGAGGTAGGCGGCCCATCGCTGGAGGGGGATGGGAGGGGCGAGAGTGGGTGGGACCGCTACACTCCTCAAAAAAAAAAAAAACTTAGAGTGGCAGGGAGAGGGAAGAAGGGAGAGGGGGCTCCTATAGTGCAGGGGGGATTAGAGGGTGGGTAGACTATCTGGGAGAGGGAGCAGCTACACTACATAAGTACCTAAGATGGTGGAAACTAGTTGGGGGGGTTAGAAAGCTTTTTGGGAGGGATCAGGGAGGTGGGACAGTAAGGGGTTAATCCTACACTGAAGAAAATAATAATAATAAAAAATAAAAAAAACATCTAAAACTGCATATTGGCAGACTTTTTGTTAAAGGGACAGTCTACACCAGAATTGTTATTGTTTTAAAAGATAGATAATCCCTTTATTACCCATTCCCCAGTTTTGCATAACCAACACAGTTATATTAATATACTTTTAACCTCTGTGATTATCTTGTATCTAAGCCTCTGCAAACTGCCCCTTTATTTCAGTTCTTTTGACAGACTTACAGTCTAGCCAATCAGTGCCTGCTCCCAGATAACTTCACGTGCACGACCACAGTGTTATCTATATGAAATACGTGAACTAACACCCTCTAGTGGTAAAAAACTGTTAAAATGCATTTTGTAAAGAGGTGGCCTTCAAGGTCTAAGAAATTAGCATATGAACTTCCTAGGTTAAGCTTTCAACTAAGAATACCAAGAGAACAAAGCAAAATTGGTGATAAAAGTAAATTGGAAAATTGTTTAAAATGACATGCTCTATCTGAATCATGAAAGTTTATTTTGGCCTAGACTGTCCCTTTAATTCTTCTTCCCTATCAATTCTCAAACAAAAGATTAGTTAAACTGCTGCATTATTTTTAACAAAATCTTATAATTTCACATTATATTTCAACTTAGCTCAGTTTCTTTCATGCAATTGGCAAGAGTCCATGAGCTAATGCCGTATGGGATATACAATCCTACCAGGAGGGGCAAAGTTTCCCAAACCTCAATATGCCTATGAATACACCCCTCACCTCACCCACAATTCAGTTTTAAAAACTTTGCCTCCTATGGAGGTGGTGAAGTAAGTTTGTGCTTGATTTATTATCGAGTTTGGAAGACTTATATTTTACGGTGTTCTTCTCATAAATTCTCCTGGCATTCTTTTAGAATTCCTAGAATTGTACAGTTTCTTCAGGATGGTTTGGATAAAGGTTTGTCTGCAAGTTCCTTGACGGGACAAATCTCTGTTCTGTTTTATTTCACAGAAAGATTGCTAAGCTTCCTGATATTCACTGTTTTGTACAGGTTTGGTCCGTATCAAGCCTGTCATTAAATCAATCTCTCCTGCTTGGAGTCTTAATTTGGTTTTGAAAGCTTTACAGGCTCCTCCTTTTGAGCCTATGCATTCTTTAGATATTAAAACTACTTTCTTGGAAAGTGTTGTTTTTTTTTTGGCTATCTCTTCAGCTAGAAGAGTTTCTGAGTTATCTACTCTCTTTCTTGTGAGTCTCCTTTTCTGATTTTCCATTAGGATAAGGCAGTTTTGCGGACTTTATTTAAATTTTTACCTAAAGTTATGAATTCTAACAACATTAATAGGGAAATTGCTGTTCCCTCTTTGTGTCCTAATCCTAAGAATTCTTTGGAGAGATCCTTACATTCTCTGGATGTTGTAAGAGCTTTGACATATTATGTTGAAGCTACTAAAGATTTCAGGAAGACTTCTAGTCTATTTGTTGTCTTTTCTGGTTCTAGGAAAGGTCAGAAAGATTCTGCCATTTCCTTGGCATCCTGGTTAAAGCTTTGGATTCATCAAGCTTATTTGGAGTCGGGTCAGGCCCCGCCTCAGAGAATTACAGCTCATTCTACTAGATCAGTTTCCACTTCGTGGGCTTTTAAGAATGAAGCTTCAGTTGATCAGATTTGCAAAGCAGCAACTTGGTCTTCTTTGCATACATTTACTAAATTCTACCGTTTTGATGTATAGTATTTGCCTCTTCGGAAGCAGTTTTTGGTAGAAAAGTTCTTCAGGCAGCTGTTTCAGTTTGATTCCTCTGCTTATGTTTTAAGTTTTTTATTTTCAATTATGAGAAAAACGTATTTTTTTGGATGTGGATTTAATTTACTCAGCGGAAAATTGCTGTTTTCATTTTTATCCCTCCCTCTCTAGTTACTCTTCTGTGGAGTACCACATCTTGGGTATTACTAGCTCATGGACTCTTGCCAATTACATGAAATAAAACATAATTTATGTAAGAACTTACCTGATAAATTCATTTCTTTCATATTGGCAAGAGTCCATGAAACCCTCCCTTTTTATGGTGGTTATGTTTTTTTGTATAAAGCACAATTATATTTACAGTTCCTTTTTTTATGCTTTTTACTCCTTTTTCTATCACCCCACTACTTGGCTATTCGTTAAGCTGAATTGTGGGTGTGGTAAGGGATGTATTTATAGGCATTTTGAGGTTTGGGAAACTTTGCCCCTCCTGGTAGGATTGTATATCCCATACGTCACTAGCTCATGGACTCAATATGAAAGAAATTAATTTATCAGGTAAGTTCTTACATAAATCATGTTTTTTCAATCCAACTCCTCCCATCCAGTTCTTCCTGTATTTCTACCGCATTGCGTATAGAGCGGTCCCGCCCACTCTAAAATGTAGTTGAAAAGAGCGTTCACGAGGAGTACTCTATTTGCGCATGCGTTTACCACGGTCGTGCTAATATGCGCATGCGTTCCATAATGCTTACACAATCGCTATCGGCACCGTGATTTTCAGTGCGCATGCGTCCTTACAGCGTATCTTGCAAATGAGTGCTGATAATTTCTGTGCATGCGAGAGTCGTGGATGCGTATTGCTTCTGAACCGGTCTTCAGTTTATGAACACATGCGCATTAACATTGCGTGACGTTTAAGAAAAGGGGCTGAACGCCCTGTTGGGCGGAGGAAGCAAGTAAAAGAATTGTCGGTAAATAACTGTATAATTCAATTTCAGGTTAGTTTGTAAAAAAAAAGATTAATTAAAGTACACTTTATTTTTGGTGATACACAATATGAGAATGAGTGATCCCATTGAGTTTACATCCACTTTAAGATGGGGTGACCAGTGGGGGGTGGGGGAGGTAAGAGAGCTGTTTTAGAGGGATCAGGGAGGGATCATGGGGTGGCAATAGTCAGGTGGGAGCCTAACCTCTACACTAAAGCTAAAATTAACCTCACAAGCTACCTAATTAACCCCCTCACTGTTGAGAATAAACGTGGTGCGCAGCTGCAATTAGCGGCCTTCTAATTACCAAAAAGCAATGGCGAAGCGACATATGTCTGAAATTTCTGAACAAAGGGGATCCCAGAGAAGCATTTACAACCATTTGTGCCATGATTGCACAAGCTGTTTGTAAATAATTTCAGTGAGAAACCTAAAGTTTGTGAAAAAGTAAACTATTTTTTTTTATTTGATCGCTTTTGGCGGTGAAATGGTGGCATGAAATATACCAAAATGGGCCTAGATCAATACTTTGGGTTGTCTACTAAAAAAAAAAAATATATAGTTTTGATAGGTAAATATAATTAAAAAAAAAAAAGGTTCTATCTCTGTTTAAATGTAGTGATGGCAAAAATGATAAAAATGCTCTGGTCTTTTGGGGAAGTCAGACTGAAATGCCCAGTCCTTAAAGTGAAAGTAAATTTCTATGCTCAGCAAAACACGGATGTATTCTATAACAATAGTATATTGAGACCGCTATGTTTTTTATTTTTTTCTATTACTGATTCTATATTTTATTTTAATATATCTTTTGATTACTGTCATTAGCCTTACTCCGCCCATCCTCCACTTCCTATATTTTGCTGCCTTTACATATAGAGCGGTCCCACCCGCTCTATACGTAGGAGAAATGCGCGTTCACGGTAATGGAACGCATTGCGCATGCGCGAATTTCGATCATCCTGTGTTCAAAGCGCATGCGTCCACAGAGTTAGAAACATAGTTTTTAGTCTTCCAGTTATAAAGCGCATGAAAGCTTGATTGAAATATAACCCTTATACTTACAGATCGATAATATTCGGCTGTGCTTGTATGTTGCGATAAACAGCTATGCGCATGCGCTAATTGTGAACGCGCGCCCAACATAATAATGGGTAGAAGAGCTTCGACGCATGCGCAATTTATCCGATAGTGTGATGACGTAGCATCACGGCCGCCGATCGGCCAGAAAGTCCATAGGACAATAATATACACGTGAGCTGGAAGTGAATTAGATCTGTAAAAACGGGCAGAATTGAAAATAGGAAATATTGGACTTTATTTGCGACGAAAAAGGTATTAAGATGTAACTTTAAAAAAAATGATGAATTAAACTACTATTATTTTTAACTAAACTGTGTATAGCAGATCAGGTAAGTTTACTTTCACTTTAAGGGGTTAAATACTACCATAAACATGAAACTTGATTCCAAACAATGAAGCATACAAACCTGTGCAACAAAAATAGCTGTACATAAACGTAACATAGGTATTGGCCATAAAGGATGGTTTTATTTGTGCTTCTAAAATAAACCCATCCTTTTTGACCACTAGTTAGCCAGAATAACTATTCTGAAAAAAATAGTTGGGCCCCATTAAATTAATTGATAATGAGATTTGTTGACAGCTATTTTTATGATCAAACTTACCGATTAGTTGTTGCAGCCCTAAATATATTACAACATGCTTCATTATTTAGGTAGTTTAATTGAAATAGAAATTCTTTTTGTACTAAACAGATATAGTTTATAGTGTTTGTTGCTACTTTACTGCACATTTTTAAGTTTACTTTGCCAGTGTGTGGTATTTATATTTTAGGACATGTGTCTGACAATTTAGCACACATTTAGTATATTAAGACTACAGATCGCTTTAGCTGTACCTATACTCTGATGTTACACAGAACCCCTTCCCCTGGGCCAGTACAGTGAGGAAGTTTCTCCTTGCAGCTCCCATCCTGCGCTCCACCAGGAAAACACAGACTTCTGGGAACAAAGTCACAGGAGGAGTTAGACTCCCGGTTATAGGGCCACCCTTCTTTCTTCTTTTCAGAGGAATAAGAGACATCACGGCATCTGAACATGAGGGATACATACACGTCAGTGTAGAGTTCCTAAAAAACACTTTATAAAGTCATAAAATCTAAACTTGCACCGATAAATCCCCCTACATACGGTAAAAAATGCCTCCCTTTAGATCTCCTCTAAACACTATACATGATTTTATCACCCATATGTACTATTCACAAACTATAAATCCCTGTATATATTTAATTACCCATTAGTTTCTATACCAGATAATGATTCTATTATAGATCATTTCAACACCTACACACTTTATATTTTGACTCACATAGCTGTTTTATGCCTTCTACATGTGCCAAATGTATATGATGACACTATGAGACCAGTAATATGCACGGCCCCCTTATAGCTCCACAGTATCAGTGTTGGCCAACATGTCCTATTTTCAGCTGTAACAGTAAAAGCACAATCTATGTGCTAAATTTACAGTATATTTTCTGAGAATTACAACGGCATAGACAATTAAAAAGAGTGTGGATGTGTTTGGTAAGGTAATAGACCAGTAGCGTGTAGTGGTAAACATTTGTCAGGATCAGGTTCTTATGCTCCGTGGAATAGGCTGTGCTTGGTAAGTAAAACCTTCAGAAGATTGCCCTCTTCTTCTATACATTGTGCCCACAGAAATACTTACTCTATGCTGCCATTACAGATATAACTAATGAGTGCTATAAACACTTCCTGCTATAACTCCCAGTCTATGAGCATAAAGCCTATAGACCTCTCCTATGTGCTGTTAAATAAAGGTACATGAAACCCTACTTTTTTCTTTCATGATTCAGAGTATGCAATTTCAAACAAATTTCCAATTTATTTATATTATAAAGTGTGCTTCAAACTTTTAGTATCCTTTGTTGAAGGAAAAGCAATGCACTTCTGGAAGCTAGCTAATTAAATTGGGTGAGTCAATGACAAGAGGTATACAAACATTTTTTAAACCACAGAAAGGACCATTCCTGATCAGGACATGGCTTGCGACCCCATTAGGAGTGCAATATACTGTACATGTTGCCAACTTTAACCTGCCTTGTCCTGCACAGCTGCGCAGGGGATACAAACATACGGCTAGATTATGAGTCTTACGTTAGCCTTAAAAAGCAGCGTTGACAGGTCCCAACGCTGCTTTTTAACGCCTGCTGGTATTACGAGCCTTGCAGGTACAGGTGTACCGCTCACTTTTTCGTCCAGACTCGAAAATACCGCAAATTTACTTACGTCAATTGCGTATCCTATTTTTTCAATGGGACTTGCATAGCGCCGGTATTACAAGTCTTCAAAAAAGTGAGCGGTAAACCCTCTCCTGTCAAGCCTAGTACCGCATTTAAAAGTCAGTAGTTAAGAGTTTTATGGTCTAACGCCGTAGCATAAAACTCTTAACTAAAAAACTAACTAACACCCATAAACTACCTATTAGCCCCTAAACCGAGGCCCCACCCACATCGCAAACACTAAAATTAAATTGTTAACCCCTAATCTGCCGAACCGGACATCGCCGCCTTTGCCACACTCCTGCCTCGGAAACACTAGTTAAATTTTATTAACCCCTAATCTGCCACCCCTAACATAGCCCAGACCTACCTACATTTATTAACCCCTAATCTGCCGCCCCCAACGTCGCCGCCACTATATTAAAGTTATTAACCCCTAAATCTAAGTCTAACCCTAACACCCCCCTAACTTAAATATAATTTAAATAAATCTAAATAAAATTACTACAATTAACTAAATTATTCCTATTTAAAACTAAATACCTATAAAATAAACCCTAAGCTAGCTACAATATATCTAATAGTTACATTGTACAGTATGCTGTATGCCCTATATTTCTTCTCAGCTCTGTATGGCACAAACAATTCTAGTGCTTGCTTTCTGTACAGTACCACTGTAAAGCAGCACAAACAAATTCTATATGCTTCTCTTCAAACACATCGAGAGACACTATTTCCTGTATGCACATTTTACACATACAGTATATACAATGAATAATCACCCAACTTATGCAGTGTAAGAAGCCTATAAATATATTATCCCTGCGTTTTCCTACAGACAATTCATGCATCGCCTCTATACTATAGATAGAGTTTCAATCACTGACTGAAAAGTTAAACACATTATTACCTCTACATTACAAACATTAGTCCCTGCCCTTAAACTATAGGCAACTATGCAGTTGCAGTATTGTGCCTCACTGCCTCAACTCTGTACTACAGTAGTACTACCCTATATACTCGCTACTCTATACACTGCCCAGTTCTTAGATTACACTAATATGCAGCGTTCTTTAGGCTGTTACTGTTTTTAATCAATCGCTCCCTGATCCCACAAGTGTTTCCTGCTACAGATATTACTGTACTACTATCACTGTACCTTTCCGCTGTCAGTGCAGAATGCGGTCTCACGGGCGCGCTGTTCTACCTTCTTCACTACAGTAACAGCTCTTACAGAAAACCAAGCTTCCGGTGCTCAACCAAACCTTTTATGCAAATATCTCCGGTACCGCGGCGCCCGCCCAACTGTGCGTGACAATTGTCTCACTCTCTCCTTCTAGTTCTATTACTGTAGTTGATCTCAAAAAAATTACAGTGCGTGGCCGTGTAAGCACACGTTCTTCCATGCAAATAAACAGCATGTGATGTACCTGCATCGCGCCTAATAAAATAATTTGCAGAGACAGCTTTTCTAGAAATTTTGAGAATATGTCTTTGTTTACTCTTCAGGACAGCAGTGCTAAAGATGCAAGACCCCCCCTATAATTAGACGCATAGGAAAATAAACGGGCAGTTAACCATTTAAAATTGTTTGTAATATAAAATGTTTAATTATTCGTAGTTAAACATCTTATACACTTGAATTATTTATTTTGCCATACTCCTATAAAATTAAAGCACCATGATACATAAACACTTGAAAGTGCTGCATCATAGCTGCAAAAAGCTGACTAGAAAGGGGCTTTATTATGGCCTAGGCCAACAAGGCCGGTGCCTAGTGTAGCAGATTTGGGAGGGGCAGCACATCTGTCCTATCCTCTCTCTAAAAGTCAGCACACAGTACAGTGAGTGATAAAGTGCAAGCTTTTACAGAGAAGGCAAGGCATGTGCGCTGATTAAGGTCGCTCTTCACAGGCAGTGCTCCTTAATTTAGTGCCGCCGGCATTTTTGCAGTGGAAGCGTTCTTGGTTGAGAAACTTGACCAGGGATATGCTTCCAAGGTGAGGCTGGAGGAGAAGACCTTGTGCCGATATGCTGCCTCCCCTTGTCAGCTGTGGTGGGTCTGCGAGCGCAGTGCTTATTGCAGGTCTTAGCCGCTAACAGACTGGATGCGTCTGTGCACTGCTTAGATCAGCTTGTGATGTCTAATCATAAACTTTCAGCGCAAATGTATGTTAGCTACTAATAGCTAGCTTTCTCTGCATTCATGTGATGTCTAATCGTAAACTCTCAGCGATAATGTATGTTAGCTACTAATAGCTAGCTTTCTCTGCATTCATGTGATGTCTAATTGTAAACTCTCAGCGCTAATGTATGTTAGCTACTAATAGCTAGCTTTCTCTGCATTCATGTGATGTCTAATCGTAAACTCTCAGCGCTAATGTATGTTAGCTACTAATAGCTAGCTTTCTCTGCATTCATGTGATGTCTAATCGTAAACTCTCAGCGCTAATGTATGTTAGCTACTAATAGCTAGCTTTCTCTGCATTCATGTGATGTCTAATCGTAAACTCTCAGCGCTAATGTATGTTAGCTACTAATAGCTAGCTTTCTCTGCATTCATGTGATGTCTAATCGTAAACTCTCAGCGCTAATGTATGTTAGCTACTAATAGCTAGCTTTCTCTGCATTCATGTAATGTCTAATCGTAAACTCTCAGCGCTAATGTATGTTAGCTACTAATAGCTAGCTTTCTCTGCATTCATGTGATGTCTAATCGTAAACTCTCAGCGCTAATGCATGTTAGCTACTAATAGCTAGCTTTCTCTGCATTCATGTAATGTCTAATCGTAAACTCTCAGCGCTAATGTATGTTAGCTACTAATAGCTAGCTTTCTCTGCATTCATGTAATGTCTAATCGTAAACTCTCAGCGCTAATGTATGTTAGCTACTAATAGCTAGCTTTCTCTGCATTCATGTGATGTCTAATCGTAAACTCTCAGCGCTAATGTATGTTAGCTACTAATAGCTAGCTTTCTCTGCATTCATGTAATGTCTAATCTTAAACTCTCAGCGCTAATGTATGTTAGCTACTAATAGCTAGCTTTCTCTGCATTCATGAACCCACAGAGTAAATAGTAAACGGACACTTAAAAGTTTAATTACTTGAATAATGGTAATTACTGTATGTTGTTGCATGTAAAGGGCAGTGATTGTTTCAAAGTGTCTTCTTCTTTCCCTCCCTTCCTCTCTCCCTTCTTTCGCTTTCTCCCTCAACTCACTCTCTCCCTCGACTCACTCCCTTCTTTCCCTCCCTTCTTTCTTTCTCTAAACTCCCTCCCTTGCTCCCTTCTTTCACTCCTTTCTTTCCCTCACCACTTTTCTCTTTCTCCCTCCCTTCCTGCTTTCCTTTCCCTCCCTTTTCTCCCCTCCCCTTCTTTGCTCTACCCTCTCTCAGGGAGAAAATGGTATGAGATGCATGCAATTCAACCCACCTGTATGCAAGTGTTTTGCTAGCCATTTTCTTTTTAATTGTTATTAAAAAACAAACAAAACAAAAACATTTTACACACTGACCCAAAAAAATATTACGTGGAAAAAGGCCTAAATCCTTTGAGGGGGGGGGCAGCAGAATTTTGAGTGCCTAGGGCAGCACAAAACATAAATACGCCACTGCTTAATAATATATTCTGACCTCAAGTTAACCAAAATTGCAAGCTAAAAACTTCCATGACCTATGCGTTTACTCAACTACAGCAGGGGTTACATTCACTAACAGTCCTTTCCAGCCCCTCTAAGCTCTCCAGTCTCTTAATGTTATGATAAAAAGGGTTGACAGGTTTCCAGTATTCAACCGGACAGTCCAGTATTTTAGCAGGCTGTCCAGTAAAATCTGTACAAAAATACTGGACACTGTATATTTAACCCTTTAATGACCACAGCACTTTTCCATTTTCTGTCTGTTTGGGACCAATGCTATTTTTACATTTTTGCAGTGTTTGTGTTTAGGTGTAATTTTCCTCTTACTCATTTACTGTACCCACACATATTATATACTGTTTTTCTCACCATTAAATGGACTTTCTCAAGATATCATTATTTTCATCATATCTTATAATTTACTATAAAAAATTTTTATAACATATGAGGAAAAAATGGAAAAAACACACTTTTTCTAACTTTGAGCCCCAAAATCTGTTACACATCTACAACCACCAAAAAACACTCATGCTAAATAGTTTCTAAATTTTGTCCTGAGTTTAGAAATACCCAATGTTTACATGTTCTTTGCTTTTTTTGCAAGTTATAGGGCAATAAGTACAAGTAGCACTTTGCTATTTCCAAACCACTTTTTTTCAAAATTAGCGCTAGTTACATTGGGACACTGCTATCTTTCAGGAATCCCTGAATATCCATTGACATGTATATATTATTTTTTAGAAGACAACCCAAAGTATTGATCTAGGCCCATTTTGGTATATTTCATGCCACCATTTCACCGCCAAATGAGATCAACTAAAAAAAAATGTTCACTTTCTCACAATTTTTTTCACAAACTTTAGGTTTCTCATGAAATTATTTGCAAACAACTAGTGCAATTGTGGCACAAATGGTTGTAAATGCTTCTCTGGGATCCCCTTTGTTCATAAATAGCAGACATATATGGCTTTGGCATTTTTTTTTGGTAATTAGAAGGCCGCTAAATGCCTTCCGCACCACACGTGTATTATGCCCAGCAGTGGAGGGGTTAATTAGGGAGCATGTAGGGAGCTTCTAGGGTTAATTTTAGCTTTAGTTTAGTGTAGTAGACAACCCCAAGAATTGATCTAGGCCAATCTTGGTATATTTCATGCCACCATTTCACCGCCAAATGCGATCTAATTAAAAAAAACGTTCACTTTTTCACAATTGCAATTATGGCACAAATGGTTGTAAAAGCTTCTCTGGGATCCCCTTTGTTCATAAATAGCAGACTTATATGGCTTTGGCGTTGCTTTTTGGTAATTAGAAGGCCACAAAATGCCACAGCGCACAACACGTGTATTATGCCCAGCAGTGAAGGGGTTAATTAGGGAGCTTGTAGGGTTAAGTTTAACTTTAGTGTAGTGTAGTAGACAACCCAAAGTATTGATCTAGGCCCATTTTGGTATATTTCATGCCACCATTTCCCCGCCAAATGCGATCAAATAAAATAAAAATTGTTCACTTTTTCACAAACTTTAGTTTTCTCACTGAAATTATTTACAAACAGCTTGTGCAATTATGGCACAAATGGTTGTAAATGCTTCTCTGGGATCCCCTTTGTTCAGAAATAGCAGACATATATGGCTTTGGTGTTGCTTTTTGGTAATTAGAAGGCCACGAAATGCCGCTGCGCATCATACGTGTATTATGTCTAGCAGTGAAGGGGTTAATTAGGTAGCTTGTAGGGAGCTTGCAGGGTTAATTTTAGCTTTAGTGTAGAGATCAGCCTCCCACCTGACACATCAGACCCCCTGATCCCTCCCAAACAGTGCTCTTCCCTCCCCCACCCCACAATTGTCCCCGCCATCTTAAGTACTGACAGAAAGTCTGCCAGTACTAAAATAAAAGGTATTTGATCCCCCCCAAACAGCTCTCTAACCCTCCCCCTCTACCTTACTGGGAGCCATCTTGGGTACTGGCAGCTGTCTGCCAGTACCCAGTTTACCAAAAAAAATGCCTTTTTATTATTTTTCCTTTTTTTTTTCTGTAGTGTAGCTTCCCCCCCAAAGAACAACCCGCCTCCACCTCCCAGATCACTTAGATTTAAAAAATTTTTTACTTTTACCCAACTTTTATTTTCAATCGTTATCTGTAGTGTAGCCGTTCCCACCCGCATCCACCCCGTGCACGCGCCTGCCCCCGCCCCCCAGCAATCCCGCCCCCGATCCCGCCCCCCTTGACGTCATATGGCCCATCGATGGCCGCCCACCCGCCTCCCACGTAAGCTCCCACCCACCAACGATACCGGCCATCGATGTCCGGTGCAGAGAGGGCCACAGAGTGGCTCTCTCTGCATCGGATGGCCAAGGGGGGTTATTGCAGGATGCCTCGATATAGAGGCATCACTGCAATAACTGGAAAGCGGCTGGAAGCGATCAGGATCGCTTCCACCACTTTCGAAGACCAAGGACGTACGCTATACGTCCTCGGTCATTAACTGTATTTTTTTTGAGGACGTATGGCGTACGTCCTTGGTCGTTAAGGAGTTAAAGACCCCTGTCAGCTAAAAGTAAAGGGCCTTCTAGGCCTCTATTCATTATAAATATGGCTCAAAAAGAAGTTACACTGTGCATTTTCTATTAAATTAGTTACAGGCAACCATGGGGGTGTTCAATCATTGCTGGGTGTGGACCTCTAGCAGCCAAGGGGGTCACATCACTGCTCTGTACATGTGTTGCTGGCAACCAAGGGGATACAATGACTGATAAGTTGTGAAAAATATATGTGGTGGGATCAAGGGCAGGGCCTAAGGTTGAGCTTTTGTGCAGACATTGTGTGAACCCAGCTATGTCCCATATCCAATCACCTATAGTTCGTCCTGTATTTTTATGAAGCACAGCTGGCAACCCTACATACAAATACCAGCTATGGGCTATATAACAAGTGGAGCAGTAGTTTGCACTCATGTTCAAGCATTAAAACTGCTATAAGTAATTTTTTGCTCTCGGAGATTCATGCTCGTATTACGAGTTGAAAGTAAAAAGTTTGCTCTCATGTTTGTAACGTCACGTTAAAAAATAGACTTTGACAGGGCGGAGCTGGCCAGCAACAGAGATGGTCGCATGATCAGGGAGCTCTGCGCAATTAGTACCCAAGAAAACCCTATTCTCATTATTAAACCGAAAAAAATAACTACATGGAAGGGTGATCCTGCAGGAAGGAACCCCGGGCATGCTGCAACCGTTTAGGTACCTGAATGATTTATGCTGAGCTGAGCAGTTGCACCGGAGCTGATCGCCACACACTGAGGCGCCATCTTGGATTGTTAAATCATCCAGCAAGAACGACTGCTGAAACTATAGGCGCCTATTAAACCCTGAGCTTCTGTTGTAATATATTGCCTACTGTGTGTTACAGCACTTACTAATATGTGTGCACAAATAACCTTTCAAGCGGTAAAGGAATTGTTGGAAGATCATACAAAGGGGCTATGTGAGAGGCTGGATGCCTTACTCTGCACGATCCGATCGTCACGTATATGTGGTAATGAGAGTGTGGGGGAGCATAAGGGAGTACAGGAACCGCAGAATGCTAAAGCATCCACAGCATTCCAAGGTAGCCCTTCTTTATTGCCAGCATCGGACACAAGCCCCAGGACAGAGACTCTCTCGTATGGGATATATTTGCCCCCGCCAGCTGAGTATGCAGGCGCAACTGAGACTCCCAGGGTGGATCATATGAGGAGGCAAGTACCGCACTGTTATCTGATGTTGGCACACTCTCAGGAATGTTTCCCCATGTCACCGCAAACTACCGCACCTTTACAGAGGGTCCGTGTGAGTACACAGCAGAACTCAGTACTAGAGTGGGGCACTGTGCACTTGTCTTGGCAGGGTTGGGAGAAAAGCTGGCGTATTCTGCTCATATATCAGGTCGCAAAAATGAGCTGCCACTCCTCTTGGGGCCCCCGGTCCGGCATTGGGTGAACGTGGTGACCTATTCACAGTGACGGACCTGCATTAGCAGAAGTCCACATAGCCAAGATACTTTACTGGACTTTCAACTGACTTTATTATAGCTATAACCGAGGAACCAACATCCATGAAGACCAAGGTCTAAAAACGTGTGGATTTGTACCTGAACCCTCCTGCTGTACTACTAGGTGTAGACCTAATGGGGACATATTGGCAATAGATGTAATTGCTATCTAAGCATACGGGGGGCCGTTATATATGTTCTGCACTATATTCCACCATACTGCTAATTGTTCCTTCCCTTGTTAAGCTACTTGCTATAAGAAGCTATTTATTTCTTATTCATATGTTGCTTCTCACAAGAATCTGTTGAAGCTTGAGCATTTTTTACTGACAGAAGTGATTTGGTGTTGAGAACAGATGCCTGGGTGTCCCTTTCTCCTTAGCTAGCCCCTGGCGATACATAAATGTACAAATGATCTTATAGGGTACATATTGGTGTGTGTGTTGGTCTCGTGTGGTTGACTGAACCTCTACCTTATAAATGCAACTCAGAGATGTAACAATGCTAACTGCTATCCCTGTTACTTGAATGCACAGTGGGTTTTCTGTACTCAGCTTCCTTACCGTATAGCCTATAGAGAGTGTGGCCAGCTCTCTTTATGTATGAGTGTCTTAGACTGAGTCATTCTTTTTCAAAATAGTAAATACAACTGCCGGTGACTAAAACTAGAAGGGCAGGAAATTGAGTGTGGGAGCTGGTATTGCTTAATCTGTTCTCTATGTGGGTTGTCCACTTCTCCTGCTTCACGATGGCAATACCGCCTGAAACTCTCTCTGGGAGACCTAGCATACCGTCTCTTACTTATTTCCTGTCAAGATGTGTGATGTATTTCTCTTGTTTCTTCTCTGGGTCTTGTGCGACTGTTATGAGCTGTATATTTTAGGTAGAACCATTCTCACATGATGAATGTAGCCTATAGACATATTCTAAGTTAAGACTCTTTCAACACTCTCATGTCAATTTTAGAGCCTATTCCATCGCTGCCTAATGGTAATGCAACGGCAATAATTTAATTATGCTCACTATGCAGTTTTAATGGGCTGCGGTCATACTGTAACGCCTATTGATTCTAGCCACTAGAGCAAGTAAATGTATCTCTCAGTGAGTTTAACTAGTTAATACTCCTATGTGAATATTTATATTGCTATAATAGCCCTAGGGCCTGAAATATAGATTTGTAACCTGTTAGTCAGCCTGCTACAACATACTATATATTTCCTTAGATATGCACAGTGTGCGTTCATACTAACCTCTTAGCCATTTGCTATACATTAAGCTGGCTGCTTGAGACAACCAGGTCAGCCACGAGTAGTTATGTTCTCTAGGATAGGCCTGCTATACATTGTGAGGTTTGCTTAGATAGATATCTATCATATGTTTAAGTTGTTTGCAGGCTACTGTCTGACCCCTAGGATATCAAGGAGAGGTACACACTCAAATAATCTAAAGCAAATGACATGCTATTGACAGATCCCTCTTGATATATATGTTTAGAGGCCGTGTCTACCCACATTTTTAATCCCAGTACGGGAATGACTCTGTAATTTCCCTCTTACATTTCCCCCCCATCCCCGTTTGGCAGAGTTACGTAGTCTCTGCCCTGTCCAAGAAGTCACTGCGGCTTCTTGGGCCCTAAAAACAAGAATAACACTGTTATATCTACATATATACTCCTCCCTACATATAACCTGTTAGATGTTGCGATTTTGTCTTATTTAATCTTTAATCTATGGTAGCACCAACGTAAGATTGTTTGCTGGTCTCCCTTATGTGGCCTAGACTGGCACTGTTGTTTCTTGAGCCTAAATATGATCAATTTGTATATTTTATATTGTCTAATTTTCTGTACATGATATTGTCCTACATTATGCAAAGTTTAGTATTTTCCCAAAAATTTTCAAGTGGGTTTAGTTTGAATTTGCAGTTTTCTTAATTCTCAATATGGTATTATAGTAGTAATGAGAAACCTACAATATTTATATGTTGTTCAAGTAGGATTAGATTAGGCTTGTAATCTTCTTAATGTATACTCAATGAGGAGGACTCTCTGGAATCCCGTGACATGTCTTCAGATAAGCCCCAGCTATCTGATCCCAAGAGTGGATCTCTATTATACAGAAGACACTAGCGACCTTAATCATTAAAATAAAGGCTTTGATGAGGGATGATATTGTGCCCTGGTTATCACATTGTTGAATGTTATCTTATTGTATGTGACTATAGCCCTGTATTATTGCTCTTGGGATGTTATCCTTCATTCTGTGACTGTTGTACTTGTTTTTTTTTGCCTCAATAAAAACATTTAAAAAAAATAAAAATAAAAAAATAGACTTTGAGAAGTTGGGAATGCAAAATCGCATTCCCTCATAGGCCTCTATTTATCAAGCCGTCGACTTTCTTGCATTCGACGGCCCCAATACGCTCGCCTCAGATCGCCTAACATCGCCGCCATGGACCTGAATATGTTCTCCAAAATTATCAAGAAAGCTGTCAAAAAGCCGTGAACCAAGTACGGAGCGATGAGCAGCGGACTGTTGTTAACTAACAGTCATCGATTTCGCTGCTCTTCCTCTTCTTTACAGCTTTCTTGCTATACTGTCACTAAGCACCCACACTATACTATACTGTTTACCCCTATACCGCCGCTCCCGGAGCCCCCCGCAACTAAATAAAGTTATTAACCCCTAAACCTCCGCTCCCGGACCCCGCCGCACCTACATAAAGTTATTAACCCCTAAACCGCAGCTCCCAGAGCTCACAGCACCTACATAAAGTTATTAACCCCTAAATTGCCGCTCCCGGAGCCCACTGCCACCTACATTGTACATATTAACCCCTAATCTGCCGCCCCCTATACTGCCGCCACCTACATAAAGTTATTAACCCCTATCCTGCTGCTCCCGGACCCCACCGCAACTAAATAAAATGTTTAACCCCTAAACCGCCGCTCCCGGAGCCCACCGCCACCTACATTACATTTATTAACCCCTAATCTGCCCCCCTACACCGCCACCACTATATTTAATGAATTAATCCCTAAACCTAAGTCTAACCCTAACACCCCCTAACTTAAATATTATTTAAATACATCTAAATAAATTTACTATTATTAACTAAATTATTCCTATTTAAAACTAAATACTTACCTGTAAAATAAACCCTAAGCTAGCTACAATATAACTAATAGTTACATTGTATCTAGCTTAGGGTTTATTTTTATTTTACAGACAAGTTTGTATTTATTTTAACTAGGTACAATAGTTATTAAATAGTTATTAACTATTTAATAACTACCTAGTTAAAATAAATACAACATTACCTGTAAAATAAAACCTAAGTTACAATTACACCTAACACTACACTACAATTAAATAAATTAAATTAATTAACTACAATTACCTACAATTAAATACAATTAAATAAAATTAACTAAAGTACAAAAAAAACCTACATTACAGAAAATAAAAAAATAATTACAAGAATTTTAAACTAATTACACCTAATCTAAGCCCCCTAATAAAATAAAAAAAAAACCAAAATAATAAAAATCCCTACCCTATACTAAATTACAAATAGCCCTTAAAAGGGCTTTTTGCGGGGCATTGCCCCAAAGTAATCAGCTCTTTTACCTGTAAAAAAAGAAATACAACCCCACCAACATTAAAAACCCACCACCCACACACCCAACCTTACTCTAAAACCCACCCAACCCCCCCTTAAAAAAACCTAACACTAATCCCCAGAAGATCACCCTACCTTGAGCCGTCTTCACCCAACTGGGCCTAAGTCCTCAATGAAGCTGGGTGAAGTGGTCCTCCAGACGGGCAGAAGAGGTCCTCCAGACGGGCAGAAGTCTTCATCCAGTCGGCATCTTCTATCTTCTTTCATCCGACGAGGAGCGGCTCCATCTTGAAGACATCCAAAGCGGAGCATCCATCCAGACCGACGACTACCCGACAAATGACGGTTCCTTTAAATGATGTCATCCAAGATGGCGTCCCTTGAATTCCGATTGGCTGATAGAATTCTATCAGCCAATTGAAATTAAGGTAGGAAAAATCCTATTGGCTGATGCAATCAGCCAATAGGATTGACCTCACATTCTATTGGCTGTTACAATCAGCCAATAGAATGCAAGGTCAGTCCTATTGGCTGATTGCATCAGCCAATAGGTTTTTTTCTACCTTAATTCCGATTGGCTGATAGACATTTTCCTCAATCAGGATCAAATCATGGACTCTCAGAAAACCACAGAAAAATTAAGGATACAACCTTAACTTCAACATTAGCTCAATCCAGGCCCTAGGTTATTCAGTTGAACGCTCCCCTAAGTCACCGGCTCATCTATGGATAGTGGACTCTCATAATATGAACCATGAGAACATCCCACACAGAGATATTTTATATTTTCTCTTCCGGTCAGGATGATGAAAGTATATGCCAGTCAACATACCATTGCAAGTCACGCAACTGGTGCACCTAAAGCATCCATTCTTTTTTGTTCCAAGCCAAGTTTGCTGGGGCAGATCCGAGCTGATGTCAGTTCTCATCAGTGAATCCTTTAGACTCCAACCTCACCTATAAGCAATTCTGGGGGGCTGCACGTCGATTAAATGGTAATGTAGGGTCTGCCTCAAGTAGTTTCCATTCTTCTTTTACTGCTTTAGTAATCAGGTGGCTATCGGGTGTATAAGTAGTAACAAATGTCAATTGTTTGACAGTATTGGAAGTTACTTCATTGCTGGACACTGAAGGAATAGTTGCCATGCCCTGCATTTCCAAGAGTTGTTTTTTCTTATATCTCCTTTTCAGGAATCTCTGCGTCATCTCTCCCAGTTGAACTTGGCAAGTGTCGGTGTTGGTGTTATTCCTGATGACCCGTTGATACTGGGGCTTGGGGATATTACGAATCAGAGTTGGTTGATGGCAACTCCTTGCATGGAGCAGTGAATTACGATTGGTGGTCTTTCGGAATAGGGTTGTTCCTAATCCATCATCAGTTTTAAAAATACGTACATCCAGGTAATCAACCGTGCTGGTACTGGCTATATACGTGAAGTGGATGGTACTCTCCAACATATGCAAGTGCTCGATCCAAGCTAGTAAGTTCTCTTCACCACCCTCCCAGATGAGGAACAGATCATCTATGTAGTGAAGAAGGGGAGATAATTCCCCGAAACGTCAATTAATTTGACTATTGTATTTGATGAAAACCATGGTTTACTTCTGTTTTTTGAAATGATATTATGCAACACAGATTAACAAGGTAGTTGACCTAAGGAGGACGGATTCATACTGGAACTATATATATATATATATATATATATATACAGTATATATACATACATATACATTTTTAGACATGTGCATGTACTGTATGTATCTCTATGTTAAAGCCCTTTGCAGTCTTTTTTTTTATATAACACCTCATATCTTTGAGCCCTTATAACTTTTTAATGCAATGGGGTTTTTTTTGTTTTTTTTTATTGGAGAATAATAAAGTGGTATACAATTTAAAATGGAAAAATTAAAAAAAAAAACAAGGTTTCATGCAAAAGATATTATTGAGAATAAATTAAATTTCACTTTGCAAAACATATTCAAATGTAAATAAAATCACACATTTCTCTTAAATATTTGAATATCTCGGCACAATTTAACAACAGAATTTGAAATAATAATAAGTTCAGAGGAATAAGTTCAGAGGAACAAAGTCTCATGCAGAAGACATTACATTTTACATAAAAATCACTTTACATGACATCTTAACGAAATTATATAAATTAGATCAAGAATTTTCTTTCATGTAATTAGCAAGAGTCCATGAGCTAGTGACGTATGAGATATACATTCCTACCAGGAGGGGCAAAGTTTCCCAAACCTCAAAATGCCTACAAATACACCCCTCACCACACCCACAAATCAGTTTTACAAACTTTGCCTCCTATGGAGGTGGTGAAGTAAGTTTGTGCTAGATTCTACGTTGATATGCGCTTCGCAGCAGGTTGGAGCCTGGTTTTCCTCTCAGCGTGCAGTGAATGTCAGAGGGATGTGAGGAGAGTATTGCCTTTTTGAATTCAATGATCTCCTTCTATGGGGTCTATTTCATAGGTTCTCTGTTATCGGTCGTAGAGATTCATCTCTTACCTCCCTTTTCAGATCGACAATATACTCTTATATATACCATTACCTCTACTGATTCTCGTTTCAGTACTGGTTTGGCTTTCTACTACATGTAGATGAGTGTCCTGGGGTAAGTAAGTCTTATTTTCTGTGACACTCTAAAGCTATGGTTGGGCACTTTTTTATAAAGTTCTAAATATATGTATTCAAACATTTATTTGCCTTGACTCAGAATGTTCAACGTTCCTTATTTCAGACAGTCAGTTTCATATTTGGGATAATGCATATGAATAAATCAATTTTTTTCTTACCTTAAAATTTTACTTTTTTCCTGTGGGCTGTTAGGCTCGCGGGGGCTGAAAATGCTTCATTTTATTGCGTCATTCTTGGCGCGGACTTTTTTGGCGCAAATTTTTTTTTTCTATTTCCGGCGTCATACGTGTCGCCGGAAGTTGCATCATTTTTGACGTTTTTTGCGCCAAAAGTGTCGGCGTTCCGGATGTGGCGTCATTTTTGGCGCCAAAAGCATTTAGGCGCCAAATAATGTGGGCGTCTTTTTTGGCGCTAAAAAATATGGGCGTCACTATTGTCTCCACATTATTTAAGTCTCATTATTTATTGCTTCTGGTTGCTAGAAGCTTGTTCACTGGCATTTTTTCCCATTCCTGAAACTGTCATTTAAGGAATTTGATCAATTTTGCTTTATATGTTGTTTTTTCTATTACATATTTCAAGATGTCCCATGTTGACACTGTCAGAAGATACTTCTGGAAAATCGCTGCCTGGTGCTGGATCTACCAAAGTTAAGTGTATCTGCTGTAAACTTGTGGTATCTGTTCCTCCAGCTGTTGTTTGTACTGAATGTCATGACAAACTTGTTAATGCAGATATTTCCTTTAGTAATGTTACATTACCTGTTGCTGTTCCGTCAACATCTAATACTCAGAGTGTTCCTGATAACATAAGAGATTTTGTTTCTAAATCCATTAAGAAGGCTATGTCTGTTATTCCTCCTTCTCGTAAACGTAAAAAGTCTTTTAATACTTCTAATTTTTCAGATGAATTTTTAAATGAACATCATCATTCTGATTCTGATAATGGTTCTTCTGGTTCAGAGGTTTCTGTCTCAGAGGTTGATGCTGATAAATCTTCATATTTATTTAAAATGGAATTTATTCGTTCTTTACTTAAAGAAGTCTTAATTGCATTAGAAATAGAGGATTCTGGTCCTCTTGATACTAAATCTAAACGTTTAAATAAGGTTTTTAAATCTCCTGTAGTTATTCCAGAAGTTTTTCCTGTCCCTGATGCTATTTCTGAAGTAATTTCCAGGGAATGGAATAATTTGGGTAATTCATTTTCTCCTTCTAAACGTTTTAAGCAATTATATCCTGTGCCATCTGACAGATTAGAGTTTTGGGACAAAATCCCTAAGGTTGATGGGGCTGTCTCTACTCTTGCTAAGCGTACTACTATTCCTACGGCAGATAGTACTTCCTTTAAGGATCCTTTAGATAGGAAAATTGAATCCTTTCTAAGAAAAGCTTACTTGTGTTCAGGTAATCTTCTTAGACCTGCTATATCTTTAGCGGATGTTGCTGCAGCTTCAACTTTTTGGTTAGAAGCTTTAGCGCAACAAGTAACAGATCATAATTCTCATAGCATTATTAATCTTCTTCAACATGCTAATAATTTTATTTGTGATGCCATCTTTGATATTATTAGAGTTGATGTCAGGTATATGTCTCTAGCTATTTTAGCTAGAAGAGCTTTATGGCTTAAAACTTGGAATGCTGATATGTCTTCTAAGTCTACTTTGCTTTCCCTTTCTTTCCAGGGTAATAAATTATTTGGTTCTCAGTTGGATTCTATTATCTCAACTGTTACTGGAGGGAAAGGAACTTTTTTACCACAGGATAAAAAATCTAAAGGTAAATTTAGGTCTAATAATCGTTTTCGTTCCTTTCGTCACAATAAGGAACAAAAGCCTGATCCTTCATCCACAGGAGCGGTATCAGTTTGGAAACCATCTCCAGTCTGGAATAAATCCAAGCCTTTTAGAAAACCAAAGCCAGCTCCTAAGTCCACGTGAAGGTGCGGCCCTCATTCCAGCTCAGCTGGTAGGGGGCAGATTACGTTTTTTCAAAGAAATTTGGATCAATTCCATTCACAATCTTTGGATTCAGAACATTGTTTCAGAAGGGTACAGAATTGGCTTCAAGATAAGGCCTCCTGCAAAGAGATTTTTTCTTTCCCGTGTCCCAGTAAACCCAGCGAAGGCTCGAGCATTTCTGAAATGTGTTTCAGATCTAGAGTTGGCTGGAGTAATTAGGCCAGTTCCAGTTCTGGAACAGGGGCTGGGGTTTTATTCAAATCTCTTCATTGTACCAAAGAAGGAGAATTCCTTCAGACCAGTTCTGGATCTAAAAATATTGAATCGTTATGTAAGGATACCAACTTTCAAAATGGTAACTGTAAGGACTATCCTGCCTTTTGTTCAGCAAGGGCATTATATGTCCACAATAGATTTACAGGATGCATATCTGCATATTCCGATTCATCCAGATCATTATCAGTTTCTAAGATTCTCTTTCCTAGACAAGCATTACCAGTTTGTGGCTCTACCGTTTGGCCTAGCAACAGCTCCAAGAATTTTTACAAAGGTTCTCGGTGCCCTTCTGTCTGTAATCAGAGAACAGGGTATTGTGGTATTTCCTTATTTGGACGATATCTTGGTACTTGCTCAGTCTTCACATTTAGCAGAATCTCATACGAATCGACTTGTGTTGTTTCTTCAAGATCATGGTTGGAGGATCAATTTACCAAAAAGTTCGTTGATTCCTCAGACAAAGGTAACCTTTTTAGGTTTCCAGATAGATTCAGTGTCCATGACTCTGTCTTTGACAGACAAGAGACGTCTGAAATTGATATCAGCTTGTCGAAACCTTCAGTCACAATCATTCCCTTCGGTAGCTTTATGCATGGAAATTCTAGGTCTCATGACTGCTGCATCGGACGCGATCCCCTTTGCTCGTTTTCACATGCGACCTCTTCAGCTCTGTATGCTGAACCAGTGGTGCAGGGATTACACAAAGATATCTCAATTAATATCTTTAAAACCGATTGTACGACACTCTCTGACGTGGTGGACAGATCACCATCGTTTAGTTCAGGGGGCTTCTTTTGTTCTTCCGACCTGGACTGTAATTTCAACAGATGCAAGTCTGACAGGTTGGGGAGCTGTTTGGGGGTCTCTGACAGCACAAGGGGTTTGGGAATCTCAGGAGGTGAGATTACCAATCAATATTTTGGAACTCCGTGCAATTTTCAGAGCTCTTCAGTCTTGGCCTCTTCTAAAGAGAGAATCGTTCATTTGTTTTCAGACAGACAATGTCACAACTGTGGCATACATCAATCATCAAGGAGGGACTCACAGTCCTCTGGCCATGAAAGAAGTATCTCGAATTCTGGTATGGGCGGAATCCAGCTCCTGTCTAGTTTCTGCGGTTCACATCCCAGGTATAGACAATTGGGAAGCGGATTATCTCAGTCGCCAAACGTTACATCCGGGCGAATGGTCTCTTCACCCAGAGGTATTTCTTCAGATTGTTCAAATGTGGGGACTTCCAGAAATAGATCTGATGGCCTCTCATCTAAACAAGAAACTTCCCAGGTATCTGTCCAGATCCAGGGATCCTCAAGCGGAAGCAGTGGATGCATTGTCACTTCCTTGGAAGTATCATCCTGCCTATATCTTTCCGCCTCTAGTTCTTCTTCCAAGAGTAATCTCAAAGATTCTGAAGGAATGCTCGTTTGTTCTGCTGGTAGCTCCAGCATGGCCTCACAGGTTTTGGTATGCGGATCTTGTCCGGATGGCCTCTTGCCAACCGTGGACTCTTCCGTTAAGACTAGACCTTCTGTCGCAAGGTCCTTTTTTCCATCAGGATCTCAAATCCTTAAATTTAAAGGTATGGAGATTGAACGCTTGATTCTTAGTCAAAAAGGTTTCTCTGACTCTGTGATTAATACTATGTTACAGGCTCGTAAATCCGTATCTAGGGAGATATATTATAGAGTCTGGAAGACTTATATTTCTTGGTGTCTTTTTCATCATTTTTCCTGGCATTCTTTTAGAATTCCGAGAATTTTACAGTTTCTTCAGGATGGTTTGGATAAAGGTTTGTCTGCAAGTTCCTTGAAAGGACAAATCTCTGCTCTTTCTGTTCTTTTTCACAGAAAGATTGCTAATCTTCCTGATATTCATTGTTTTGTACAAGCTTTGGTTCGTATAAAACCTGTCATTAAGTCAATTTCTCCTCCTTGGAGTTTGAATTTGGTTCTGGGGGCTCTTCAAGCTCCTCCGTTTGAACCTATGCATTCATTGGACATTAAATTACTTTCTTGGAAAGTTTTGTTCCTTTTGGCCATCTCTTCTGCCAGAAGAGTTTCTGAATTATCTGCTCTTTCTTGTGAGTCTCCTTTTCTGATTTTTCATCAGGATAAAGCGGTGTTGCAAACTTCTTTTGAATTTTTACCTAAGGTTGTGAATTCTAACAACATTAGTAGAGAAATTGTGGTTCCTTCATTATGTCCTAATCCTAAGAATTCTAAGGAGAAATCATTGCATTCTTTGGATGTAGTTAGAGCTTTGAAATATTATGTTGAAGCTACTAAGAATTTCCGAAAGACTTCTAGTCTATTTGTTATCTTTTCCGGTTCTAGGAAAGGTCAGAAGGCCTCTGCCATTTCTTTGGCATCTTGGTTGAAATCTTTAATTCATCATGCTTATGTCGAGTCGGGTAAAACTCCGCCTCAAAGGATTACAGCTCATTCTACTAGGTCAGTTTCTACTTCCTGGGCGTTTAGGAATGAGGCTTCGGTTGATCAGATTTGCAAAGCAGCAACTTGGTCTTCTTTGCATACTTTTACTAAATTCTACCATTTTGATGTGTTTTCTTCTTCTGAAGCAGTTTTTGGTAGAAAAGTACTTCAGGCAGCTGTTTCAGTTTGATTCTTCTGCTTATAATTTCAGTTTTTTTCATTATAAGATTTAAACTTTATTTTGGGTGTGGATTATTTTCAGCGGAATTGGCTGTCTTTATTTTATCCCTCCCTCTCTAGTGACTCTTGCGTGGAAGATCCACATCTTGGGTAGTCATTATCCCATACGTCACTAGCTCATGGACTCTTGCTAATTACATGAAAGAAAACATAATTTATGTAAGAACTTACCTGATAAATTCATTTCTTTCATATTAGCAAGAGTCCATGAGGCCCACCCTTTTTTTGTGGTGGTTATGATTTTTTTGTATAAAGCACAATTATTCAAATTCCTTATTTTTTATGCTTTCGCACTTTTTTCTTATCACCCCACTTCTTGGCTATGCGTTAAACTGATTTGTGGGTGTGGTGAGGGGTGTATTTGTAGGCATTTTGAGGTTTGGGAAACTTTGCCCCTCCTGGTAGGAATGTATATCTCATACGTCACTAGCTCATGGACTCTTGCTAATATGAAAGAAATGAATTTATCAGGTAAGTTCTTACATAAATTATGTTTTTCTTGATTATACATATATCTTGTATATAGCAAGTTTTCTTTATACACAGTCAGTGTAAGATCCCAGTAATAAATATGATCAGAATTTAAACCAATCAGGGTTTGAACTAAATAGGGAAAAAAAAGTAGATTACCTAGCAAAACAAGATTAGCTAATAGACCTTCCCTAGGCAGTACTCGCTTCTATTTCAAACATGAAAGAGAAGGATCCTGGAAATGTTTTTACTTAATATTTTTTTTATCAGATAGTGTTATTATGAGTGTAACTGTACTTTTAAATGTTGATGTGTTTTGTGACTTTAGCAAAGTATATCAAGGGAATTAAGCACATTTGATAATAGGTGTACACTGGAAAAATCATTTAAAATTGCCTGTAATGTTCTATCTATAGTGCTGCGGAATCTGTTGGCGCTCTACAAATAACCGATAATAATAATAAAAATATCTTAATCCTGAAAGAATAAAAATGGTTTTCATATCCATTTAGTAGGTCCCATATGATGTAACCTGTAGTGTACTGCAAACATTTAACAATAAATGCTCTCAAGAATTAGAACATTATATTTTTAAAGATTTTACTAGACATGTGCAAAAATTCATACTTTATTATTCCGTTTGTAAACAAATAATGCAGTTATCCTCTTTCTTTGGCAATTACTTTGATCTGACACCAGATATTTGATATCAAAAGTGCATTTTAAAATATCTAAATATGATTTCTAAGTATTAATAGGGCTGTTTTTCAAGTTTTTAATTAAGCCTTCTTTACTAGGTGTGTTACAGTATGATGAGCTTGTTTTTATTAGGTAATATATGAAAATTTGAGGATTTTGAAGTTTACATTTATGCAGTGTGGGTTACATTTTCTAAGGAAGGCTTGTCTGTTTATCCGAGTAGTGGTCCTATTATAGATGACACTGACAGATGAGACAAGTAGGCAACTTGGAAAATGGAGGCCTGCGCTGAAATAAGCATGGGCATAACTGCTGGGGGTTTTCTGGTGATCCAGTTGCTGCTATCATTAACAGATATTCTTTGTGTCCTCATATATAAATATACAAACATATTTATTGCAGATATGTGCAGAACATCTGACCATTTAATATTTTTAGGCAGGAACCCTTTTAATATGTCAAGGGCACTTGAAAATCAGGCAAAATTTAGAACCTTATGATATATGGAAGCCTTATTATTCTATAGTAGTTTTGCTTACATACAGTACAAAAAGAGTGGTGTCTTGCAGGGGAATAATATATTGTTATACTACAAATGTAAAGTGTTTTTTCACTATAGGCAGGTTGTTTCGCCCTTGTTGGGGCTCTTCAGTATGATGTAGGTGCTATGTTATTGGACTCAAGCATTGATTTTAGGTTTATGTCTATATGCAAGTTTTGCTGATGATTACATTAATTTTCGTAACCACACTTACAAAGCATGCAATGAATGCTTGAACAGAATAGCAGTACCAACCATAGACAGCCTGTTTGGCCCATTTGGGGCTCATCCCTCCATTGTATTAATCTTAGCAAAAAGTAAATATACTTATCTGTGCAAAATTGCAACACTTATAATTCAAAATCCATTTTAATATAATGGGCAGCCCTATAGCAAAGGGTGGAATGCTCGAGGACATCAGCATCAACCATAATGATTAGAGTGAGAAAGAGTCCCAAAGTAGCA
The DNA here is from genome assembly GCF_027579735.1 of Bombina bombina. Classification (NCBI taxonomy): domain Eukaryota; kingdom Metazoa; phylum Chordata; class Amphibia; order Anura; family Bombinatoridae; genus Bombina; species Bombina bombina. The sequence continues at coordinate 696,574,372 of NC_069504.1, read as the reverse complement.
AAACAGGCTGCCTATGGTTGATGCTGTGTTATTTAAACCTCATGTATTTCACAGTTTGCTACACTACTTGTTTAAACTGACAGGAGCATAAGGGGTGCCATATTAGAAATGCATTTTGAATTAGTAATACACTCTGTGGGATAATTTGTATATTCTATCAATTGTATATTTATTTCTTGCTGAATCAATGAAATGGAGGGGTTATCTCACTCTATTAAAACAATACATATATTTGGTACAATGGGAGTCCCTGCTCTAAAGGATTTCCATGGGTGTAAGTGCAGACCCTGTTCCAAGGAGCTTACAATCTAGTGTTCCAGTGCTTTGCTCAAAGAGCTTACAATCTTGTATTTAAGGAGAACTTACCTCTGGGTACTTATATTGTAGAGAAATAAAAGAAATCCCTGATGTAAGACTGCACTCAGCATGTAACATAAAACTAGTCCCTCTGAAATCTTCAATCTTCCTGCCACTGCCATAGAGTATTCCAGTCTTTGTTATACTGCTTGCCAGATATGAATCAGTCTATACACATCTTGTAATGATTTTTCATCCAAAGCAAGATGATAGGTGCATGACACACTGTACCTTATGATGCAGTATTTTTTCATTTTCTTATTTGAGGTATAAAATACAGGACCATCCCATGACGCATCAAATCTTGTGCTTCACTAGGAATCTCTGCTTCAAAAATCCAACAGTAGTAGTGGCACCTCGGTGACTGAAGACCTTCAAGTTCAGTGTCACAGACATCGTAGTGTTTGTCCAGGGTGCTGAAGTTCTCAGATAAAATTGTGAACCAGCTGCAAGGGGCTTTTATCCTAGTAGTATTATTGGTGTCCCTACGTCAAGGCATTGTATTGAGGATATAAGTGCAAACATATTAATCACATCATTGTATTCTCTTCTCCAAGATCCTTAACATTATACAGATATGTGCAGTGAGAGTGGATTTAAGCCATTCAATTTGATTTAATATCAGTTTATTAAAGTTATAGCAGTGTAAGTGTAATTATGCTTTATTGTTGTTGTTATAATCCAAGTTCTATGTCACAGATATGATTTGTATATTTTATATCAATAAGCTTTGAAAAGTACTGAAAGCTTTAAAGGGACACTAAACCCAAAATTTTTCTTTCATGATTCAGATAGATAATACAAATTTAAACAACAATCCAATTTACTTCTTTTATTTATTTTGCTTCATTTTTTAGATATCCTTAGTTGAAGAAAAAGCAATGCACATGGGTGAGCCAATCACATGAAGCTTCTATGTGCAGCAACCAATCAGCAGCTACTGAGCCTACATAGATATGCTTTTCAGCAAAGAATATTAAGAGGATAAAACAAATTAGATAATAGACGTAAATTAGAAAATTGTTTAAAATGACATGCTCTTTCTAAATCATGAAAGAAAAAATTTGGGTTTCATGTCCCTTTAAACATACAGAACCAAATTTTTGTGAAATTGGAAAGTAAAGGAAAAGTGCAACAGAAATATGAGACATTATCTGACCTCACTGCACATGTCTGTCTGTAGGCTCTTGGAGCAGGATCTGTATTTACAATCTAGTGTGGTAATGAGATGTCTTGCTCAAAGAGCTTACAAATTTGTTAATCTCAGAAAATCTTACCTTAGATACTTACAGTTTAGTAATATAAAACTCCTTGAAGGACATCTGCCATCAGTGCGTATACTGCAGGCCAGATGCGCATCAGTCTGATCTGAATTTATTTCAGATCACCAGTTGACTTTTCTTCATCTGGGTCAAGCAGAAAAAACAGCTGCATCAGATGCTGCACCTTACAGTACAGCATTTAATGAGAGTCTGTGCACCAGTGAGTTTGCAGTGTGAGGACATCTGCCATCTGCTCGTATACTGCTGGCCAGATGTGCATCAGTCTGATCTGAATTTATTTCAGTTCGCCAGTTGTCTTTTCTTCATCCGGGCAGAGGCGTAACTAGAAACCACAGGGCCCAGGTGCAAGAATCTAAGAAGGCCCCCCCCCACCCCCCCAAAAAAAGTGAATTTGATACATATCTTTTTCTTTTTTTTTACATTTAACACAGAAAAAAATGTGAATCAGATTACATGTCTGCAAAAGGAGGTACCCTGTGCCCACAGTCTGTGAGATGGTCTGACCCCCTATTAATATATATAGTGACACTGTTTAACCCACCAGTACTGTATATAGTGAGTCAGTGACACAGTCTGTAATCTGCCAGTGAGATGACTGGCCTGACCTTACCCGCCCCAGTACTTTATAAAGTGACCAAAGTAGCCTGTGACATGGTCCAGCCCCCCGTTCTGTATATAGTGGTACTGTATAGACTGACACTGTTTACCCCCCGCCCCCCATGCTGTAGTAACAAGGTCTGTAATTTGCTGGTTCCACAAACATACACACACACACACATACATGCATAAATACACACACAGTCACATACATACACACACACACATACATGCATAAATACACACACAGTCACATACATACACACACACATACATGCATAAATACACACACAGTCACATACATACACACACACAGCATAAATACACACACAGTCACATACATACACACACACAGCATAAATACACACACAGTCACATACATACGCACACACAGCATAAATACACACACAGTCACATACATACACACACACAGCATAAATACACACACAGTCACATACATACATACACACATACATGCATAAATACACACACAGTCACATACATACATACATACATACACACATACACACATAAACACCAATGGGTAAAACAGAAACACTAACCCGTGTAGTCAGAGACACTAGTGAAGCATCATGTCACACTCACACGATATCAGTGCAGGCAGTGGCAGGTCAACGTTTTTATTGTAAAAAAAAAAAATTAAACTGGGCCCCCACCCTTGGGGGCCCAGTCACAATTGCAACTTCTGCACCCCCTCTAGTTTTGCCCCTGAATCCGGGTCAAGCAAAACAAACAGCTGCATCAGATGCTCCACCTTACAGTACAGTGTTTGATGAGGGTCCGAGCACCAGTGAGTTTGCAGCGTGAGGACATCTGCCATCAGCGCGAATACTGCTGGCCAGATGCCCATCAGTCTAATCTGAATTTATTTCAGATCATCAGTTGCCTTCATGCGGGTCAAGCAGAATATCAGCTGCCTCAGATGCTGCACATTACAGTACAGTGTTTAATGAGGGTCCCAGCACCAGTGAGTGTGCAGCGTATAAATTGCAGGTCCATGACACTGGGTTTATATTCTAGGCCTTTACTAGACGTCCTTGCATTAGAGCATTTGCAGACTAATTATGCAGTAATTCTTACCATCCTTAAAGCTGGTTTAAAGCCTTTACTGCCAGCTGCAAGTCTTATAAAGATATGTAGAGGAAGCACAGAAAGGCATTGGTGTGTCCTACAGTTATAGCTATAATAGTTATAACACTATAATATGTTTAAAATAATTATTTTAAAAATGTAAATATTTATTAAATAATATGTCTTTTTAAATAAAGATGTGATGATAATATTGATTATTATTATGCAAGGTTTGTATGCTATGTTTTGTCTCAGAGTACTGGTGCCCATAGGATGCTACAAAGTTTAAACTATTACTTCTGTCATTTATCTGTATTATTTTACAGTTTATATAAATGTGATTTAGTATTATTCAGTTACTGAGTTGGGGTGATCATGGTAACACTACACTAGTAATTGGTGTTCATACCTGCAGCTTCCACCGGATGCCATTTGCATTGTGTTGGAGGTATTCACTGTTCTTCTCACCAGCACATATACAGAGCTGTAGTTGTAAAGCCAAGCTGTAATGTAATGTGCTAGCTGTGAAATAAAGATATTAGATAACTAATATTTACTTGTCAGTGATTACTCAGGCTCAGCAGGATCAGTCTGGCAACTCTAGTAAATTAAGTAACAGTTATGAGGGTGGTGGCTTTGTGACATAACTGCTGCATCACATAAGCCACTCCCATAAGGCTGTAACCATGACAACCAGGTCTTCACATTATACCATGACTGTCAGTTTAGCCTTTAATTATGTTATTAGTGTAGCTTTAACATAAGATGTTTAATTATGCATAATAAAACAACTTTGATATATACTTATTATTTATTTTGCCCCTTTTCATGTAATTTAGCCCTGAAAATAGTACATTGAGTTGGAACTGCATCCTGCTGACTATTCAGAGCTATCTCTGGCAGCCCTTATAATAAACCAAATATAAAAATGTATTATTATTATTATTATCATCACCAAACATTAACAACTAATTTAAAAAATAGCAAATGTTTGTTAAGATGATTTAAAAATGTTTCCAGACATCTGCATATCATAATGATATCAGATGGATTAATTGCATTTATCTATCAAATGCCTAGATTACGAGTTTTGCGCTATAGAGGGTGTGAAATGAATGCAAGAAAAGTTGCGTTATTTCACTCAAAACACCCAAAAAAAAAACAACCAAAAAACTAACACTAACCCCCGAAGATCCACTCACAGTTTCTGAAGTCCGGACATCCATCCTCATCCAGGCGGCGAGAAGTCTTCATCCAGGCGGTGTCTTATATCTTCATCCCGGCGGCACAGAGCGGATCCATCCTTGAAGACATCCGGCGCGGAGCGTCCTCTTCATATGGTCACCGCCGTACACTGGATCTTCAATGCAAGGGAGCGTTTTCAAAATGGCGTCCCTTGCATTCCTATTGGTTGATTTAATTCTTGAAATTCAAATCAGCCAATAGGATGAGAGCTTCTGAAATCCTATTGGCTGTTCAAATAAGCCAATAGGATGAGAGCTACTGAAATTCTATTGGCTGATTTAAATAGCCAATAGAATTTCATTAGCTCTCATCCAATTGGCTGTTTTGAAGTGGGTCAGAGGAGATTAAAAAGTAAGTTACAGCGCATCTTCATTAGAAGTGATTAATTAAAGTACCTGTAAAATATTGCTTAGATTCCGGACCTGATTGTAAAGTTTACCATCACTTTAATTTTGCATATAGGACTTACCACATACATATATACACATACACATGCACATAATTACACACATACACATGCACACATACACCCTCAACCCCTTCCCAATCCTCCCCCTTGTCATATACCTCAGTGTTTCTCAAACGTGGTCCTCAAGTAACCCTAACAGGCCAGATTTTCATTAAATCTGAACTAGAACACATGCAAAATTATTAGCTGATCAGTAACCATGGTTACTAATCTACTCTCACCTATAAACTGATTATTTCACCTGTGCGCTAGTTAAGACACAATGAAAATCTGACCTGTTAGTGGTACTTGAGGACCGCAGTTGAGAAACATTGAAATATCTTACCTCTTCAAGACAAAACCTTTCTTGCGTTTTTAATGCTTTGTTTCACATTTATTAAATGGAAACTAAACACTAGGCATGTGCATTCAAGGTTTCGGATGCCTCCAAATGCAGATGGAGGCGCCACTTGCAGCATTCAGCTCTTTTGGAGCTGGATTTCTACTTGTGAAAGTGCAACACACTAGGATCTGTGATAATAGCAGTAAATTGGAAAGTTATTTAAAATCATATGCTCTATCTGAATCACAAAAGATAACATTTGGGTTTCATGTCCCTTTAAGTTGGTTGTATGCAAGGTCTCTACACATTTATTTTGCCAACTTTGAATGTAATTTAGCTCTAAAAGGCTTTTCTAATTCTCAGAACATAAAATACACCCTGCTGATGTCTCAAGGCTAACTCTGCTACAAATCTATCACTAATTGGCTTTAGCTGATAATAACTACAAAACAATCAGCTAGATTAAGAGTTTTGCGTTATGAGTAAAAAAGCAGCATTAAGGCTCATAACGCTGCTTTTTTACTACTGCTGCTATTACGAGTCTTGTAGGTACAGCTGTCCCGCACACTTTCTTGGACTTAGCGCAAATCAACTTACGCAATTTGCGTATAGTCTATTTTCAATGGGACTTCCATAGCGCCGATATTAAAAGCTTTTTTTTTAGGCCAAAAAGTGAGCGGTACAGGCTATCCCGCAAGATTCGTAACGCATTCTAAAGTCAGTAGTTATGAGTTTTACACTACAAAGTCGTAGCATAAAACTCATAACTAAAGTGCTAAAAAGTACACTAACACCCATAAACTACCTATTAACCCCTAAACTGAGGCCTTCCCGCTTTGCAAACACTAAAATAAAATTATTAACCCCTAATCTGCCGCTCCCGTCATCGCCGCCACTAGAATAAACATATTAATTCCTAAACCGCCGCACTCCCGCCTCGCAAACATTAGTTAAATATTATTAAGCCCTAATCTGCTGTCCCTAACATCGCCGCCACCAACCTACATTTATTAACCCCTAATCTGCCGCCCCCAACGTTGCCGCCACTATACTATATTTATTAACCCCTAAACCTAACCCTAACACCCCCTAACTTAAATATAATTAAAATAAATCTAAATAAAACCTACTATCATTACCTAAATAATTCCTATTAAAAACTAAATACTTACCTGTAAAATTAACCCCAAGCTAGCTACAATATAACTAATAGTTATATTGTATCTATCTTAAGTTTTATTTCACAGGCAAGTTTGTATTTATTTTAACTAGGTAGAATAGTTACTAAATAGTTATTAACTATTTACTAACTACCTAGCTAAAATAAATACAAATTTACCTGTAAAATAAAACCTAACCTAAGTTACACTAACACCTAACACAACACTATAATTAAATAAATTACCTAAATTAAATACAATTAAATAAATTAAATACAATTACCTAAATTACAAAAAAAACAACACAAAATTACACAAAATAAAAAACAAATTACAAGATATTTAAACTAATTACACCTTATCTAATAGCCCTATCAAAATAAAAAAAGCCCCCCCCAAAATAAAGAAAAAACCCTAGCCTAAACTAAACTACCAATAGCCCTTAAAATGGCCTTTTGCGGGGCATTGCCCCAAAGTAATCAGCTCTTTAACCTGTTAAAAAAAATACAAACAACCTTCCCAACAGTAAAACCCACCACCCACACAACCAAACCCACCAAATAAAACCCTAACTAAATAAAACCTAAGCTCCCCATTGCCCTGAAAAGGGCATTTGGATGGGCATTGCCCTTAAAATGGCATTTAGCTCTATTACAGCCCAAAGCCCTAACCTAAAAATAAAACCCACCCAATATTCCCTTAAAAAACCTAACACTAACCCCTGAAGATCCACTTACAGTTTTGAAGATTCGCCATCCATCTTCAACGAAGCCAGGAGAAGTCCTCAGTGAAGCAGCAAGAAGTCCTCAACGAAGCCGGGAAAAGTCTTCATTCAAGCCGGCAGAAGTGGTCTTCCAGACGGGCAGAAGTCTTCATCCAGACGGCATCTTCTATCTTCATCCATCCGACGCAGAGCGGGTCCATCTTCAAGACATCCGACCCGGAGCATCCTCTTCTTTCCGACGACTAACGACGAATGAAGGTTCCTTTAAATGACGTCATCCAAGATGGCATCCCTTAGATTCCGATTGGCTGATAGATTGAGCTAACATTCTATTGGCTGTTCCAATAAGTTAGGGGGTGTTAGGGTTAGGGTTAGACTTAGGTTTAGGGGTTAGTAAATTTAATATAGTGGCGGCGACATTGGGGACGGCAGATTAGGGGTTAATAATATTTAACTAGTGTTTGCAAGGCGGGAGTGTGGGGTTTAGGAGTTAATATGTGTATTATAGTGGCGGCGACGTTGGGGGCGGAAGATTAGGGGATAATAAGTATAATGTAGGTGTTGGCGATGTCCGGAGAGGCAGATTAGGGGTTAATAAATATAATGTAGGTGTCAGCGATGTTGGGGGCGGCAGATTAGGGGTTAATAAATGTAAGATTAGGGGTGTTTAGACTCGGGGTTCATGTTAGGGTGTTAGGTGTAAACATAACTTTTGTTTCCCCACAGGAATCAATGGAGCTGCATTACGGAGCTTTACGCTGCTTTTTTGCAGGTGTTAGACTTTTTCTCAGCCGGCTCTCCCCTTTGATGGCTATGGGGAAATCGTGCACAGGCACGTACAACCAGCTCACCGCTGACTTAAGCAGTGGTGGTATTGGAGTGCGGTATGGAGCACAATTTTGCTCTACGCTCACTTCTTGTCTTTTAATGTCGGGTTTATAAAAATCTGTAATACCAGCGCTGTAGGTAAGTGAACGGTGACAATAACGTGCAAGTTAGTACCGCACCCCTCATAACGCAAAACTCGTAATCTAGCCAAATATACTTTATACTAACTTTATGACATTAGCTAGCCTTGTTTTCTGCAGACTAAAGCCCAGATTGGCTCCTCTAAATAAGGATGGATGGAGTTTTGGTATTGATACAAAAATTGTAGTAAAAAAGATGTTAATTTGTATTAAAAATGTTAAAACTTGGCTAATATGTTATGCTACAGCAACATAACAGAAATATCTTGTAATTACAATGTGTTTACTCTCCATTCATTTACTTCTGCAGCATTTTAATATGTATTTAAATGCACAATTGTAAGCAGGTTTTCAAACTCGCTAAATGCAAAAGAAGTATTTATTTTCCTAAGATATGGTGAGTCCACAGAATCATCAATTACTAGTGGGAATATCACTCCTGGCCAGCAGGAGGAGGCAAAGAGCACTACAGCAAAGCTGCTATATATGTCACTTCCCTTACCCATAATCCCCATTCATTCTCTCTGTCTGCGATGCAAGGAGGAGGTGAAGTTTTGGTGTCTGATCTACAATCAAGATTTTTTTATTTTAAAGCAGAGTAGGTTTGCTCAGATCTTTCTAAAGGGTCTAGCCTTAGCCCATGTCAGTCTCTTCAGTAGAGCAGTGGTGGCTTTTAAGAAATTTGGAACTTGTGGTGTACAATCCTCACTGCTTTTTCCCAAAACATTTTGCTGCCCTATTTAGAGTAAGTTTACTCAGTCTTTCTGTATTTCCACAGGTCCATGTGAGGGATGGCATCCTCTCAAACCAGGTGAGCTGTCCTGCTGCTGGACAGATAAATATTAAGGTAAGTGCCTTTTTTATTTTTCTATGTAGCTGGGAAAAATTTGGCACTTATTCAACTGAAACGCTACAGGGAGATGTTTTTTATTATTCCTGTCAGGGTGCAGGTTTTTATGGCAGTTTTTGCAGGCACTGTTAGTTGAGGAGTCATTTATTTCATTGATGGCTCAGTAGTAACGGATTATGTACTTTTTGGGGGGGGTTATTGTTTGTTTTAAGCCTGTTTTTTAGCCATCATTAGCTAAGGCGGATGCTGTTCAGGAGCCTCCTGCTTTAGATGTGCTGCAGCTTTCTCCTCAAGCGTCCGAATCCTATTCATCTGCACATGCAGTGCCCTGCATTTCCTCTCATGCTCCATCTGGAGTTTCTTTGCAAGATATTGCTGCCCAGGTATCTTCTGCAGTATCTGAGGCGCTATCTGCTTTTCCCATGCTGCAGGGAAAACGCAAAAGGAAATTTAAAGAAATAGTAAGTAAGGTTTCTGATCCTGAGGTGGCTAATCAAAGTATTTCCTCTCAGAAGTCTGAGGATGAAGATTCCTCGGGTGCATCTGAGGGTGAAATTTCAGATTCAGGCAGTATAATTCCTTCTGCTGATGCTGAAGTTGTGTCCTTCATATTTAAGCTGGAACACCTCTGCTTGTTACTTAAGGAGGTTTTGGTTACCTTAGATAACTCTGATACTACTATCGTTGTTAACCCTAAGAAGTCTAGTAAGCTGCACGAGAATGGGAGAGACCTGGTATTCCTTTTTTTCCATCTCCAATTTTTAAAAAGATGTTTCCTATAGCTGACTCTATTAAGGAATCATGGTAAATGGTTCCTAAGGTGGAAGGAGCTATTTCCATTTTGGCTAAGAGGACTACTATTCCCATAGAGGATAGTTGTTCTTTTAAGGATCCAATGGATAAGAAATTGGAGGCATTATTAAAGAAAATGTATGTTCACCAAGGTCTTCAATGGCAGCCTGCGGTGTTTATTGCTACTGTTACCAGTGCTGCAGCTTACTGGTTTAATGCCTTGTCTGATTCTATTCAGACAGATACTCCTCTTGAGGAAATCCAGGACAGGATTAAGGCTCTTAAATTAGCCAACTCTTTTATTACGAATGCTTCCTTACAGGTCATTAAACTGGGAGCAAAAATATCTGGTTTTGCGGTTCTAGCTCATAGAGCCCTTTGGTTAAAATCCTGGTCTGCGGATGTTTCGTCTAAGTTATTAGCTATTCCCTACAAGGGTAAGACCTTGTTTGGGCCTGGTTTGGCTGAAATTATTTCAGATATCACAGGTGGAAAGTGATCTTTTCTTCCTCAAAATAGAAAGAATAAGCAGAAAGGACGTCAGAGTAATTTTCGTTCCTTTTGTAACTTTAGAGGTAAACCCTCTGCTTCCTCTTCCAAGCAGGAACTATCCAAGACTTCCTGGAAGTCTGGTCAGTCTTGGAACAAGGGGAAACAGTCTAAGAAGCCTGCAGCTGACTCCAAGTCAGCATGAAGGGTCGGCCCCCGATCCAGGAATGGATCTACTAGGGGGCAGGCTTTCTCAATTTGCTCAGGCTTGGATACGAGATGTCCCAGACCTGTGGGCTGTGGAAATTGTATCTCAAGGGTACAAGATAGAATTCAAGACCAGATAAAGAGAGAGGCATTTTGAAATTGTATCAAGGTTCTTTTTGCCCTGGGAGTTATAGTTCTAGTTCCTCCTCAGGAACAAGATCTGGGATTTTATTAAAATCTGTTTGTGGTTCCCAACAAAGAGGGGACTTTCAGACCTATTTTAGACCTAAAGTGTTTAAACAAGTTCCTCAGAGTACCGTCCTTCAAGATGGTGACTATACGTTCCATTCTTCCTTTGGTTCAAGAGGGTCAGGTTATGACAACCATAGACTTAAAGGATGCGTACCTTCATGTTCATGATCATCACAAGTTTCTAAGGTTTGCTTTCTTAGACAATCATTTCCAGTTTGTGGCTCTTCCTTTCGGCCTTGCCACAGCTCCCAGACTTTTCTTGATCCGGTCTCGGGGCATTGCCGTGGCGCCTTATCTGGATGACATTCTGGTTCAGGTGCCGTCTTTTCAACAAGCAAACTCTCATACGGAGATCTTGTTGTCTTTTCTTCGCTCACACGGTTGGAAGGTAAATCTGGGAAAGAGTTCTCTGATTCCAGTCACAAGAGTAGTTTTTTTAGGGACCATAATAGACTCCCTACGAATGAAGATATTTCTGACAGAGGTCAGAAAAACAAAGATCTTTGACTCTTGTCTTGTCCTTCAGTCCTCTCCTTGGCCGTCAGTGGCTCTATGTATGGAGGTAATTGGTCTGATGGTAGCTTGCATGGACATCATTCCGTTCGCTCGGTTCCATCTCAGACCTCTGCAGTTATGCATGTTAAGGCAATGGAACGGGGACTATGCGGATCTGTCTCCGCAAATAGTTCTGGATCAGGCGACAAGGGACTCTCTTCTGTGGTGGTTGTCTCAGGAACACGTCTCCCAGGGAACTTGCTTTCGCAGACATTCCTGGGTGATTGTAACCACGGATGCCTGCTTTCTAGGTTGGGGAGCAATTTGGGGGTCATTGAACACTCAGGGTCTTTGGACTTGGGAGGAGTCAGTTCTCCCTATAAACATTCTAGAACTGAGAGCGATTTTCAATGCTCTACTGGCCTGGCCCCAGTTAGCCAAAGCCCAGTTTATCAGGTTCCAGTCAGACAACTTAACATCGGTGGCATACATCAACCACCAGGAGGGACCTCGGAGTTCCTTGGCCATGACAGAGGTGGCCTGGATAATCCAGTGGGTGGAGTCTCACAACTGTTGTCTTTCTGCAATCCACATCCCAGGAGTTCACAATTCTGAGCTGACAGACCTTTCATCCGGGGGAGTAGGAACTCCATCCGGAAGTTTTTCCAGTTTAATCCTCAATTGGGGGCAGCCAGAACTGGATCTCATGACTTCTCGACAGAATGCATAGCTTCTGAGGTACAGCTTGAGGTCAAGGGATCCACAGACTTTCTTGATAGATGCTCTGGCGGTCCCTTGGAATTCCAGTCTAGCATACATATTTCCTCCATTCTCTCTCCTGCCAAAAGTCTTTGCTCGGATCAAGCAGGAGAGGGTGCTGGCGTGGCCTTGCAGGATCTGGTATGCAGATCTAGTGTAAATGTCGTGTCTACCTTCGTGGAGACTCCCTCTGAGGAAGGACCTTCTACTTCAGGGTCCTTTTCTTCATCCAAATCTCGTTTCTCGGAATTTGACTGCTTCGAGATTGAATGCTTGTTTTTATCTAAGCGTGTTTTTTTTTTAGAGTCTGTCATTGAGACCATGATTCAGGCTCGTAAGCCTGTGACAAGAAAGATTTACTATAAGATATGGCGTAAATATTTGTATTGGTGTGAATCCAGAGGCTGCTCTTGGAGTAGAGTCAGGATTCCTAGGATTTTGCCTTTTCTCCAGGAGGGTTTGGAGAAGGGTTTGTCAGCTAGTACTCTGAGAGGTCAGATTTTTGTGTTGTTTATTTTGTTGCATAAGCGTTTGGCGGATGTGCCAGACGTGCAAACTTTTGTCAGGCCTTGGTTAGGATTAGGCCTGTGTTTAAGCCCGTTACTCCTCCCTGGAGTCTTAACCTTGTTCTTGGAGTTTTACAGCAGGCTCCGTTTGAACCTATGCATTCCTTAGATATCAAGATGTTATCTTGGAAGGTTTTGTTTCTTGTTGATATTTCTTCTGCTCTGAGAGTTTCGGAACTCTCAGCTCTGCAGTTTGATTCTCCTTATCTTATTTTTCACTCTGATAAGGTGGTTTTACATACTAAATTAGGTTTCCTACCTAAGGTTGTTTCAAACAAGAATATTAATCAGGAGATTGTGGTTCCTTCTTCTCCTAAGGAGCGTTTGTTGCACAACCTAGATGTTGTGCGTGCATTGAAGTTCTATATTCAGGCGACTAAGGACTTTCGTCAGTCTTCTGTTTTGTTTGTTTTTCTGGAAAGCGCAAGGGTCAGAAAGCTATGGCTACTTCTCTTTCTCTTTGGCTAAGGAGTATTATTCATTTGGCCTATGAGACTGCTGGACAGCAACCTCCTGAGAGAATCGCTGCTCATTCCAGGGCTGTTTCTTCTTCCTGGGCATTTAAAAATGAAGCTTCTGTGGAACAGATTTGCAAGGCTGCAACTTGGTCCTCTTTGCATACTTTTTCAAAGTTTTATAAATTTGATACTTTTGCCTTAGCTGAGGCTTCTTTTGGGAGAAGGGTTCTTCAAGCAGTGGTGCCTTCTGTTTAGGTCTACCTGTCTTGTCCCTCCCTTATCATCTGTGTCCTCTATCTTGGGTATTGATTTCCTCAAGTAATTTATGATTCCGTGGACTCACCATATCTTAGGAAAGAAAACATAATTTATGCTTACCTGATAAATTTCTTTCCAGATATGGTGAGTCCACGGCCCACCCTTTATTTTAGACAGTTATTTTTTCTAAAACCTCAGGCACCTCTACACTTTTGTGTTATCTTCTTTTTCCATTTTTACTTCGTCCGAATGACTGGGGATTATGGGCAAGGGAAGTAACATAGATAGCAGCTTTGCTGTAGTGCTCTTTGCCTCCTCCGGCTGGCCAGGAGTGATATTCCCACTAGTAATTGATGATTCCGTGGACTCACCATATCCGGAAATAAATAAATTTATCAGGTAAGCATAAATTATGTTTTCAGTGCAAAAGTTAACTAGTAATGTAATTGCAAGTATATTGTGCACTATAGGCGAGATTACATATGCAGTGCAAGCTTCAGCGCAACTGCTGAAACCTGTGCCACCCTTAATTTCACCTCGCACATCGGGGTATCACATAAATTGGGTTATAAGGGGCCGAACTTGGAAGCAGTTGATATGGCTTCCGACAGCTTATTTAACGGTTTGCGAGTACAGGCAAACATAATTACGGCTTAATGGAAACAAGCTCATAGTTGTATATTGTAGCCTCATCTAGTGGGCAAATGTTGTTTTTTTCATCCTGCTAAAAGTGACTTGTATTCTCTATCTGAATCATTATGAAAATGTTGGGGTTTCATGTCCCTTTAACAACATTTGGAGTCAGCTGAGTCAGGGAGACCAATGTGCTGAGCTACAGTAATCTGGGGGTCAGGGTGAGATGGGGTGTGGTTTGGATGAGATGTAGATAGAGAGGGATGTGGGTGCAGTCAGGTCCCAGATTGTGTTTTTATTTTGTGAAACTGGGACATTGGAAAGCGACAGTAGGGACAGTACAATAGAGCTCTCAAACAGGACCTATCTCTCAAAGGCCTAGATTACAAATGGAGCGCAAAAATATTAACTCTAACACCACCCAAGTCAAATAAGTAGCACTTCTATTTTGCACTTATATTACAAGTTAACAGTTAAAAAAATTAGCGCAAGTGAAAGTCTCATGCACACTAATACCTGGAGCACAGATAGCACGGGCACACTGAATCCATTTCTCCATAGACTTCTATAGCCATGTGCTAACCTGAAGGTGCTCTAGGTCAAGGTGCATTAAGAAATAAATAAATACATTAAATACCACCTTTCTTCTTCACTTAAAAGAAAATTTTATTTTTCTTTATATATATATATATATATATATATATATTTATATATAGCTATATATCTATATGATTAGACAGCTAGAGATACTTCTAAAAATAAAATTTTCTTATAAGTAAAGAACAAAGGCATTTCAAGTATTAACCCCTTCACTACCGGAACAGTCAGAGAAAAACTTGCCCAAAATACAGGAGAATTTTTTGCTATTGCTCCATTTAAACAGAAATAGAGCCTTGGTTATTTTGTTTACCTGTCAACTTATGTATATTTTAAGTAGACAACCCAAGATATTGATCAAGGTCCATTTTCGTATATTTATTGCCACCATTTCACCGCCAAATGCGATAAAAAAAAAATATTGTTAATTTTTTCACAAACTTCGGGTTTTTCACTGAAATTATTTGCATACTGCTTGTGCAATCAGGACATAAATGGTTGTAAAAGCTTCTCTGGGATCCCCTTAGTTCAGAAATAGCAGACATATATGGCTTTACCATTGATTTTTGGTAATTAGAAGGCCGCTAATTGCAGCTACGCACCACACTTCTATTATTCCCGGCAGTGAAGGGGTTAATTAGGTAGCTTAAAAGGTTAATGTTAGCTTTAGTGTAGAGATTACCCTCCCACCTGACACTTCCCACCCCCTAATCCCTCCCAAACAGTTCTCTTCACTCCCTCATTCCCCACTGGTCACCCCCATCTTAACTACTGGAAGACAGTCTGCCAATATAAAAAGTTTTTTTTATTATTACTTATTTATTTATTTATTTATTGTCTGCAGTGTAGGATACCCCCTTACCTTCCAACATCTCTGATCCCTCCAAAAAAGCTCTCTCTCTCTCTCTCTATATATATATATATATATATATATATATATATATATATACATACATACATACATACATACACAAGAGGTAGCATTTTATATGGCTGTGTAGCCAGTAGAGGGTTAATAACACAGCAATACAAAACATATATTGATGTATACCATTTTAATTAAAGGTAAAAACTTCCTAGACAGAACAGTATTGCAAAAACAGACATCTCTCAATCATAGAAAGCGCAATCCTGAATTTCATAATTTACAGTAATTTTTCATATTCAGTGACATCATAGTAAGAGATGTCATAGGAATAGATGTCACATGAAATAAAGTAATATGCAAAAATAGACTTTTAAAAATGTTAAAGAATAAAAAAAAATTGCTTTACTTTAGAATTTTTACAAGTAAACAGAAAAGAGTCTGCATCACTTGTCAAAATTTATTAAAGTGTTTAATTTAAACAAATAATACATGTTCACATATATTTACAAAACTTTTATTATTTTTAACAGTCATTAATTCTATTAAAATACCCTAAAAATAGAAGCATTCTTGCACTATTGCAGTAAAGGTATAATGAAACATAAACCATCTCCTAATCAATTATTATATTAATCATAATAATCATTAAGATTTTTGCCCATTCAACAAAGGATAACAAGAGAAGAAAGGAAAGTTGATAATAGAAGTACACTGTGTGCATAATTATTAGGCAAATGAGTATTTTGACCACATCATCCTATTTATGCATGTTGTCTTACTCCAAGCTGTATAGGCTCGAAAGCCTACTACCAATTAAGCATATTAGGTGATGTGCATCTCTGTAATGAGAAGGGGTGTGGTCTAATGACATCAACACCCTATATCAGGTGTGCATAATTATTAGGCAACTTCCTTTCCTTTGGCAAAATGGGTCAAAAGAAGGACTTGACAGGCTCAGAAAAGTCAAAAATAGTGAGATATCTTGCAGAGGGATGCAGCACTCTAAAAATTGCAAAGCTTCTGAAGCGTGATCATCGAACAATAAAGCGTTTCATTCAAAATAGTCAACAGGGTCGCAAGAAGCGTGTGGAAAAACCAAGGCGCAAAATAACTGCCCATGAACTGAGAAAAGTCAAGCGTGCAGCTGCCAAGATGCCACTTGCCACCAGTTTGGCCATATTTCAGAGCTGCAACATCACTGGAGTGCCCAAAAGCACAAGGTGTGCAATACTCAGAGACATGGCCAAGGTAAGAAAGGCTGAAAGATGACCACCACTGAACAAGACACACAAGCTGAAACGTCAAGACTGGGCCAAGAAATATCTCAAGACTGATTTTTCTAAGGTTTTATGGACCGATGAAATGAGAGTGAGTCTTGATGGGCCAGATGGATGGGCCCGTGGCTGGATTGGTAAAGGGCAGAGAGCTCTAGTCCGACTCAGACACCAGCAAGGTGGAGGTGGAGTACTGGTTTGGGCTGGTATCATCAAAGATGAGCTTGTGGGGCCTTTTTGGGTTGAGGATGGAGTCAAGCTCAACTCCCAGTCCTACTGCCAGTTTCTGGAAGACACCTTCTTCAAGCAGTGGTACAGGAAGAAGTCTGCATCCTTCAAGAAAAACATGATTTTCATGCAGGACAATGCTCCATCACACGCGTCCAAGTACTCCACAGCGTGGCTGGCAAGAAAGGGTATAAAAGAAGAAAATCTAATGACATGGCCTCCTTGTTCACCTGATCTGAACCCCATTGAGAACCTGTGGTCCATCATCAAATGTGAGATTTACAAGGAGGGAAAACAGTACACCTCTCTGAACAGTGTCTGGGAGGCTGTGGTTGCTGCTGCACGCAATGTTGATGGTGAACAGATCAAAACACTGACAGAATCCATGGATGGCAGGCTTTTGAGTGTCCTTGCAAAGAAAGGTGGCTATATTGGTCACTGATTTGTTTTTGTTTTGTTTTTGAATGTCAGAAATGTATATTTGTGAATGTTGAGATGTTATATTGGTTTCACTGGTAAAAATAAATAATTGAAATGGGTATATATTTGTTTTTGTTAAGTTGCCTAATAATTATGCACAGTAATAGTCACCTGCACACACAGATATCCCCCTAAAATAGCTATAACTAAAAACAAACTAAAAACTACTTCCAAAACTATTCAGCTTTGATATTAATGAGTTTTTTGGGTTCATTGAGAACATGGTTGTTGTTCAATAATAAAATTAATCCTCAAAAATACAATTTGCCTAATAATTCTGCACTCCCTGTATAATGGGAGGTTCTTTAAAATTGTATGCTCTATCTGAATCGTGGAAGAAAAAAATTGTGTTTAATTATTTTTAAAGCATTGTCATAATATATTTTGTTTATACATTTGATGTATTTTTAAATCTCCTCCCCCTAAACAAAATTAATCCCCTTTATCTCTGGGTACTTTAATTTGCATCATGGTAGACTTTTTCTGCTGGTATGAAATGGGCAGGAACTAAAACCAGCAGACATGTTTTGTAAGGATTATGAGAACCAGCTGTTTGCTTCTTTGCAGTTTTGCTAATACTGGCTTAACTGCTTCCATCATGGACTACAATAATGTGGATGCTTCAGCTAGACTCATCCACCTAAGTCGCCGATCTACATCAGCTGCTCCACTCTGCCAGTCTCTACACTGACTCCCTATACACTCCAGAATACAATTTAAAGTATTAATCCTAACTTACAAAGCACCCAAGAGTCTAACTCCCAACTACATTTCCTCTCTCATCTCCAAATAATCCTCTTCCTGTCCTCCTCGATCAAACTCTGACATACTTCTCTCTACTCCTGTTATCTCTACATCCCACCACCGTCTTCAAGACTTCTAGGCTTCTCCTATCCTCTGGAACTCTCTACCCTGCTCCATAAGACTGTCTCCAACCTTGTATAGCTTCAGACGCTCCTTGAAAACTCACCTATTTAGAGAGGCTTACCATCTCTCCTCCATCTCTCATCCGAACCAAAGTAATACATGAACTGCCTGACTCACTGCGCAACTACAATCCATGTGACAAGCTACCCCAAACCTTATGTCTCTGCACCCTAAACCTGTAGACTTTGAGCTCTCCGGAGCAGGGCCCTCTTCCTCCTGTATTAGATTTGTTTAGTTTATTATGTTT
This sequence comes from Bombina bombina, assembly GCF_027579735.1. Classification (NCBI taxonomy): domain Eukaryota; kingdom Metazoa; phylum Chordata; class Amphibia; order Anura; family Bombinatoridae; genus Bombina; species Bombina bombina. Next base: position 696,555,775 of record NC_069504.1, on the reverse strand, counting down.
TGTATTTTATCACAAATCCTTGTCATTGTACAGGGAGTGCAGAATAATTAGGCAAGTTGTATTTTTGAGGATTAATTTTATTATTGAACAACAACCATGTTCTCAATGAACCCAAAAAACTCATTAATATCAAAGCTGAATAGTTTTGGAAGTAGTTTTTAGTTTGTTTTTAGTTATAGCTATTTTAGGGGGATATCTGTGTGTGCAGGTGACTATTACTGTGCATAATTATTAGGCAACTTAACAAAAAACAAATATATACCCATTTCAATTATTTATTTTTACCAGTGAAACCAATATAACATCTCAACATTCACAAATATACATTTCTGACATTCAAAAACAAAACAAAAACAAATCAGTGACCAATATAGCCACCTTTCTTTGCAAGGACACTCAAAAGCCTGCCATCCGTGGATTCTGTCAGTTTTTTGATCTGTTCACCATCAACATTGCGTGCAGCAGCAACCACAGCTCCCAGACACTGTTCAGAGAGGTGTACTGTTTTCCCTCCTTGTAAATCTCACATTTGATGATGGACCACAGGTTCTCAATGGGGTTCAGATCAGGTGAACAAGGAGGCCATGTCATTAGATTTTCTTCTTTTATACCCTTTCTTGCCAGCCACGCTGTGGAGTACTTGGACGCGTGTGATGGAGCATTGTCCTGCATGAAAATCATGTTTTTCTTGAAGGATGCAGACTTCTTCCTGTACCACTGCTTGAAGAAGGTGTCTTCCAGAAACTGGCAGTAGGACTGGGAGTTGAGCTTGACTCCATCCTCAACCCAAAAAGGCCCCACAAGCTCATCTTTGATGATACCAGCCCAAACCAGTACTCCACCTCCACCTTGCTGGCGTCTGAGTCGGACTGGAGCTCTCTCCCCTTTACCAATCCAGCCACGGGCCCATCCATCTGGCCCATCAAGACTCACTCTCATTTCATCAGTCCATAAAACCTTAGAAAAATCAGTCTTGAGATATTTCTTGGCCCAGTCTTGACGTTTCAGCTTGTGTGTCTTGTTCAGTGGTGGTCGTCTTTCAGCCTTTCTTACCTTGGCCATGTCTCTGAGTATTGCACACCTTGTGCTTTTGGGCACTCCAGTGATGTTGTAGCTCTGAAATATGGCCAAACTGGTGGCAAGTGGCATCTTGGCAGCTGCACGCTTGACTTTTCTCAGTTCATGGGCAGTTATTTTGCGCCTTGGTTTTTCCACACGCTTCTTGCGACCCTGTTGACTATTTTGAATGAAACGCTTGATTGTTCGATGATCACGCTTCAGAAGCTTTGCAATTTTAAGAGTGCTGCATCCCTCTGCAAGATATCTCACTATTTTTGACTTTTCTGAGCCTGTCAAGTCCTTCTTTTGACCCATTTTGCCAAAGGAAAGGAAGTTGCCTAATAATTATGCACACCTGATATAGGGTGTTGATGTCATTAGACCACACCCCTTCTCATTACAGAGATGCACATCACCTAATATGCTTAATTGGTAGTAGGCTCTCGAGCCTATACAGCTTGGAGTAAGACAACATGCATAAAGAGGATGATGTGGTCAAAATACTAATTTGCCTAATAATTCTGCACTCCCTGTATACCCCTATCACTGTACCCAGCGCTACGGAATTTTGTGGCGCTATACAAATAAATGATAATATATAGATCTATATATGGCTTTATGATGTTTTATTAAATTGTCAAATTTCAATGCTGTTTTTCTATAATTATATATATTTTATATATATATATTTATATATTTATATATATATATATATATATATATATATATATATTTATACATTGCCTAATCACACTTTAGCCTTTCCTTGGTGTTTCTGATTATATATATCTAATTGTTGCTAACTTGAGATTTTTTAGGATGATTCTTATATCAGGAATTTGTGTGTGATTATAGTACGTTAGTGCTGGCTAGTTTGTTTTTGGTGGCAATCAGACAAGTTGTCAAGCAGAGAATCTGCCCAATTGCCACTGGTGATGCAGCATCTCTTGGCAAAAGTTAAGATTGCACAAGAGAGCTCTTGGTCACGTGCAACTAATCATGCAAGAGCAGGGCCTGTCAATCACCCTGAACATGCGAGTTCAGGGTGATTTCCTTCTGCCACCTAATGTGAGCCTGCACCACAAGGTCTCACTGAAAATGCAACCTCATACATTTTCTCCTAAAATATTGCTTCTTTATGTCACTACTCATCTTTTTCTGCTCTTTGCAAATGAAACATCAGTTTACATTAAATGGATATTAAAAAGTGCTATTTTAGTAAAAACAAATGTTTTAAATCAAATAAACATAAATAAACTCCTAGAAACTCTCAGTGTAGCCACTGCCTTCTGCATTCTGCCTCTTCTAAGCATGGGCAAATCTTACTCTCTCTCTAACTAATATTAACTTAACAGTAAAGCAGCTGATGTTACTCTTGAAGATTTATGACATCAAGCTAGATGTGCCTTCCTGCAGAGACCGTGTTCAGTCTCAGATGACTCTATATTTGAGTATTCATGCAAATTAATTATATGGTTATAGTGTAATCCAGACACAAGCTTTTCTTCACTCTGTCTAGCTAATATCAGCTGCATCTCATTGTCAAGGACCAGTCGTCTGATTTGCATGTGGCCTTGACAGTTACTATTTTACACTGGAGAATTGATAGGCCAGGGTTGAGCAACCTTTTCTAATGAGACGCTTCTCTTAAATTTCCTCTCAAAGAACCAAGAGCAGATTTTGTCAGTTAAAATAAAAATATATACCTCTCTTTAAATAAACTCCAAAGGAGCAATATCCAGTCTGAGAACTCAATATCCCCAGTCTCAGTGTGCTATCCATTCCTTACCTTTATTGTCTGTACCTCATGTATATTACTGAAAATATGTTGGCCCATTACAAATAATAATAATGTCAACCACAACATCAATGCTTTAGAACAGTGATTTTCAACCTTTTTTTTGCAGTGGCACATTTTTTACATTAAATCCTGCGGCACACCACCATCCCAAAATTTTACAAAATCACACATTGTCGCCTAATAATCAATACAGTATATATATATATATATATATATATATATATATATATATATATATATATGAGAACAATTTAGTAAATTTTAGTCAATTCAATTAAATTAAGCTTTATTAGCATGACAGTCACTATAACTGTATTGCCAATGCTAGAGGCACAATAATAACAATCAACATTTCCCCGAGAACAACAACCTGCATCAACAACAAAACAGCAACAAGTGCAAAAAAGACACACTTAGGGACACAGAACACCCACACACACACACACTTAGGGACACAGAATACACACACACCCTTAAGGACACAGAACACACACACACTTAAAGGGACACTGAACCCAATTTCTAATTTACTCCTATTATCAATTTTTCTTCGTTCTCTTGCTATCTTTATTTGAAAAAGAAGGCATCTGAGCTTTTTTCTTGATTCAGACTCTAGACAGCACTTTTTTATTGGTGGATGAATTTATCCACCAATCAGCAAGGACAACCCAGGTTGTTCACCAAAAATGGGCCAGCATCTAAACTTACATTCTTGCATTTCAAATAAAGATACCAAGAGAATAAAGAAAATTTGATAATAGGAGTAAATTAGAAAGTTGCTTAAAATGTCATGTTCTATCTGAATCACAAAAGAAAAAAAATTTGGGTTCAGTGTCCCTTTAAGGACACAGAACACACACACTTAGGGACACAGGACACACACACACTTAAGGACACACACACTTAGGGACACAGAACACACACACACTTAGGGGCACAAAACACACACACACACACACTCTTAGGGACAAAGAACACACACACACTTAGGGGCACAAAACACACACACACTTAGGGACACAGAACACACACACACACTTAGGGACACAGAACACACACATGCTTAGGGACACAGAACACACACACACTTAGGGGCACAGAACACACACACACACTTAGGGACACAGAACACACACACTAAGGGTCACAAAACACACACACACACACACACTTAGGGGCACAGAACACACACACACACTTAGGGACGCAGAACACACACACACACTAAGGGTCACAAAACACACACACACACTTAGGGACACAGAACACACACACACTTATGGACACAGAACACATACACACTTAGGGACACAGAACACACACACTAAGGGGCACAAAACACACACACACACTTAGGGACACAGAACACACACACTTATGGACACAGAACACATACACACTTAGGGACACAGAACAAACACTTAGGGACACAGAACACACACACACACACACACACTTAGGGACACAAAACACACACACACACACTTAAGTATACAGAACACACACACACTTAAGGACACAGAACACACACACACTTAAGGACACAGAACACACACACACACACTTAAGGACACACACTTAGGAACACAGAACACACACACACTTAGGGGCACAAAACACACACACACTTAAGGACACAGAACACACACACACACACACACTTAAGGACACACACACTTAGGAACACAGAACACACACACACACTTAGGGGCACAAAACACACACACACTTAGGGACACAGAACACACACACACACACACTTAGGAACACAGAACACACACACACTTAGGGGCACAAAACACACACACACTTAGGGACACATAACACACACACACACTTAGGGACACAGAACACATACACACTTAGGGACACAGAACACACACACATGCTTAGGGACACAGAACACACACATACTTAGGGACACAGAACACACACACACTTAGGGACACAGAACACACACACACTAAGGGGCACAAAACACACACACACACACTTAGGGACACAGAACACACACACTTATGGACACAGAACACATACACACTTAGGGACACAGAACAAACACTTAGGGACACAGAACACACACACACACACTTAGGGACACAAAACACACACACACACACACACACTTAAGGATACAGAACACACACACACTTAAGGACACAGAACACACACACACTTAAGGACACAGAACACACACACACACACTTAAGGACACACACACTTAGGAACACAGAACACACACACACTTAGGGGCACAAAACAGACACACACTTAGGGACACAGAACACACACACACTTAAGGACACAGAACACACACACACTTAAGGACACAGAACACACACACACACACTTAAGGACACACACACTTAGGAACACAGAACACACACACACTTAGGGGCACAAAACACACACACAGTTAGGGACACAGAACACACACACACACTTAGGGACACAGAACACACACACACTTAGGGGCACAAAACACACACACTTAGGGACACAGAACACACACACACACTTAGGGAGACAGAACACATACACACTTAGGGACACAGAACACACACACGCTTAGGGACACAGAACACACACATACTTAGGGACACAGAACACACACACACTTAGGGACACAGAACACACACACACTAAGGGGCACAAAACACACACACACACACTTAGGGACACAGAACACACACACTTATGAACACAGAACACATACACACTTAGGGACACAGAACAAACACTTAGGGACACAGAACACACACACACACTTAGGGACACAAAACACACACACACACACTTAAGGATACAGAACACACACACACACTTAAGGACACAGAACACACACACACTTAAGGACACACACACTTAGGAACACAGAAAACACACACACTTAGGGGCCTTTTTCAAGGGGTGTGGTCAGGGGTGGGGCCAAGTGCACCTCCATCTTCATAATTCACCAGCCGCAACTGAGAACACACACACACTTAGGAACACAGAACACACACACTTAAGGACATACACACTTAGGGACACAGAAAACACACACACTTAGGGGCACAATACACACACACACACACACACCGCCTGAGGTCCACCTCACTGGGGACCCCCTCCTTTTTAATTAAAATTGATACAGAACACACACAAGGGCTAGTAAGATTGAATACAATTGGAAAAATATATTTAATCCAGCATAAAGGTGCTGCAGATATATACATACATATACAAACATATATAAATATTACACACATATTAAATGTTTGTGTGTGTGTATATATATATATATATATATATATGCAAACATGTGTGTGTAATATTTATATATGTTTTTGTGTGTGTTTATATATATATATATATATATATATATGTATATATATATATATATATATATATATATATATATATATATATATATATGATAATAGATAATGAGATGTTTTTGCCTCTGCACCAGATGTGATGTTCAAAGGAAGGGAGGAGGGAGGTTGTCTTTGCCAGATTAGGCCACGCGGCCACTATGTTTTGGTGTTCATAAGCCAATCTACAAGACAAACTCAATTTTCAACACAGCCTTTTTTTAAATACAATTTATTTTATTATACTGTTTCATATTGTTTCCTTTCTGCCTTCTCAGACGTGGTGCTTTTAAACAAGTTATGCTAAACCAGACAACACCATACATATTAAGTAAGCAGGAAGAATTTGCATCAATAGTCAGCGGACATAAATTAACTTTAAGCCAGCAGCCCCACTTTTACACACCCTTTTGTGATTGTCCCTCTTACCATAAAATTGCTGGATTTCTGCCTGTTAGGCTGTGAAGTGCTGCGCGCGGGCAGAGAGAAGGAGGGGGAGACAGCAATTGTTGCACTGGCTGCATGAATTCTTCAACAAAATGAATCAGGCTGTTGTTGGGGTGGGTCCTACTGTCACAGCTCAACAACCGCGGGCAGAGAGGAGGAGGGGGAGACTGTGCAACAAACCAGGGCCCAATAACAGTTTAAAAAAAAAAAAAAAATTTGAACTAAAATGATGATGAGCCTGTCAGTTTGCCGTGGCACACCTGAGGATCTCTCACGGCACACTGGTTGAAAATTGGTGCTTTAGAACAATATAATTATTATTATTATTATCATCAGGTATTTGTAGAGCGCCAACAGATTCCGCAGCACTGTAAATCATTTTGTAATAAACTAGAACCATCTTAAAGGGGCATTAAACAATCTGGAACTATAAAATAATGTGTTTCATTAGAAAGTAAAAATATTTATTTGAATTTTTTATCTTGACCCCTTCTCTTGTAATTTAAGTCAGAAAATGTTGTTCTTTCCAGTTCTAGATAAAAGTAGAAGTACAGACTCCATTAGACCATACAGTCATCAGTTGCATACTCTAGTGACCGATTTATAGCTGTTCTTAAATTGCCTCAGCAGAAAAGAAAACCTAGCTTAGAGCATGGCTGTTTCCATTGCTTTATGGAAACTAAATATTTACACTGAATATTTAAACTAATGTAGGGGTTTATTCTATTCTTGCTAGTCCTGTGTATAGGCTGTTTTTCAGGTCATGATCCACATTTCATTTTTTTCCACATTATCTAATCACAATCCAGATAAAAACATAATTTATGTAAGAACTTACCTGATAAATTCATTTCTTTCATATTGGCAAGAGTCCATGAGCTAGTGATGTATGGGATATACAATCCTACCAGGAGGGGCAACGTTTCCCAAACCTCAAAATGCCTATAAATACACCTCCCACCACACCCACAATTCAGTTTAACGAATAGCCAAGCAGTGGGGTGATAAAGAAAGGAGTAATAAAGCATCAACAAAGGAATTTGGAAATAATTGTGCTTTATACAAAAAATCATAACCACCATAAAAAGGGTGGGCCTCATGGACTCTTGCCAATATAGTAAGGTTAGGGAACCAAAGGGGGTTTGTGACATTGAAGTCAAGTGTAGAATTATACACTAGTTAAATCAAATAGCAAATATATTTATTTTACACTTTTATTAACAAATATGCTTGAAAACAGACGTTACCAGGGGGGGAATAAAGTAAATCCAGGGTTAAGCAACCTCTGAACTAATTGTAAATGTGGGTTACAAAATCTAGAAACCCCCACCGGTAATTAGACAAATAAAACAGGGATGTTTATAGAAGGCTAATAAAGAATGGGATAAGTCACTTCCATACTTCAAATAAATAATAGCCAAATTCTATAGCATCCACACTTAAAAATAAGGGCTAGTGGACTGGGTGTAGCGTGTCTAATCAAATAATCACACAGGGTAGGTAAGTTAGCATAAAGGTAATTTCATACACACAAGGTAGGTTCTTTTTAAACAGGCATACAAATGCTCAAGCTATGCGCTCAAAGGCGTCCTCCTGCCTGCGTACTGCTCTGATTTAACAGAGTCAGCCGATTTCTGGCTAAAATCCCTGTCAGATAGAGCTAGCTCACATACAATCAAGTTGTTCTCATATACACGATGGATGTATTGTGTTCGATACAAACTGTCAGCATAAATTCTAGACATGTGCGGTTCGTTTCGGATTAATTCGGAAATTCGGTAAATTCGGTAAATTCGGAGATTCGGATCGATTCGGATTTCCGAATTAAAATACTTCCGAATCTACCGAATGAATCCGAAATAGCTGCCGTATCTCCGAATAAATCCGAATTAGCTCGGTAAAATCCGGCATTTCCCCATAGGAAACAATGGGATTTTCGGCTGAAAAAAAACTAACACCGCAGCCCCATTGTTTCCTATGGGGAAACAGTAAGTCTGCACCTAACACCCTAACATGTACCCCGAGTCTCTAAACACCCCTAATCTAACACTTATTAACCCCTAATCTGCCGCCCCCGCTATCGCTGACACCTTCATTATCTTATTAACCCCTAATCTGCCGACCGAATATCGCCGCCACCTACATTATAACTATTAACCCCTAATCTGCTGTCCCTAACACCGCCGACCCCTACATTATAGTTATTAACCCCTAATCTGCCCCCCCCAACGTCGCCGCAATCTAACTACAAGTATTAACCCCTAATCTGCCGACCCGATATCGCCGCCGCCTACATTATAGCTATTAACCCCTAATCTGCTGTCCCTAACACCGCCGACCCCTACATTATAGTTATTAACCCCTAATCTGCCCCCCCCAACGTCGCCGCAATCTAACTACAAGTATTAACCCCTAATCTGCCGACCGCAAATCGCCGCAACTATAATAAATGTATTAACCCCTAAACCGCCGCACTCCCGCCTCGCAAACACTATAATATATTTTATTAACCCCTAATCTGCCCTCCCTAACATCGCCGCCACCTACCTACAATTATTAACCCCTAATCTCCCGCCCCCAACGCCGCCGCTATTATAATAAGGTTATTAACCCCTAAACCTAAGTCTAACCCTAACACTAACACCCCCTAACTTAAATATAATTTAAATAAAATGAAATAAATTTACTATAGTTAAATAAATGAATCCTATTTAAAACTAAAGACTTACCTGTAAAATAAACCCTAATATAGCTGCAATATAACTAATAGTTACATTGTAGCTATTTTAGGATTTATTTTTATTTTACAGGCAACTTTGTATTTATTTTAACTAGGTACAATAGTTATTAAATAGTTATTGACTAATTAATAGCTAACTAGTTAAAATAATTACAAAATTACCTGTAAAATAAATCCTAACCTAAGTTACAATTAAACCTAACACTACACTGTCATTAAATAAATTAACTACAAGTACCTACAATTATCTACAATTAAATAAACTAAAGTACAAAACCCCCCCACTAAATTACAAAAAATAAAAAACCACTAAATTACAAAAAATAAAAAAATATTACAAGAATTTTAAACTAATTACACCTAATCTAAGCCCCCTAATAAAATAACAAAGCCCCTCAAAATAAAAAAAATGCCCTACCCTATACTAAATTTCAAAAGTTAACAGCTCTATTACCTTACCAGCCCTGAACAGGGCCCTTTGCGGGGCATGCCCCAAAGAAAACAGCTCTTTTGCCTGTAAAAAAAAAACACAATCCCCCCCCCACATTACAACCCACCACCCACATACCCCTACTCTAACCCAAACCCCCCTTAAATAAACCTAACACTACCCCCCTGAAGATCTCCCTACCTTGAGTCGTGTTCACCCAGCCGGGCCGAAGTCTTCATCCGATGGGGCAAAAGAGGACATCCAGACCGGCAGAAGTCTTCATCCAAGCGGGGCAAGAAGAGGTCTTCCATCCATCATACAAGTACCAAAATACAAACAAACACTAAATTACCAAAAATAAGAAAATATTACAATAATTTTAAACTAATTACACCTAATCTAAGCCCCCTACTAGCTATTAATATAGCTTCAATATAACTAATAGTTACATTGTAGCTATTTTAGGATTTATATGTATTTTACAGGCAACTTTGTATTTATTTTAACTAGGTACAATAGTTATTAAATAGTTAATAACTATTTAATAACTACCTGGCTAAAATAAATACAAATTTACCTGTAAAATAAATCATAACCTAAGTTACAATTACACCTAACACTACACTATCATTAAATTAACTAAATAAATGAATCCTATATAAAACTAAAGACTTACCTGTAAAATAAACCCTAATATAGCTGCAATATAACTAATAGTTACATTGTAGCTATTTTAGCATTTATATTTATTGTACAGGCAACTTTGTATTCATTTTAACTAGGTTCAATAGCTATTAAATAGATATTGACTATTTAATAGCTACCTAGTTAAAATAATTACAAAATTACCTGTAAAATAAATCCTAACCTAAGTTACAATTAAACCTAACACTACACTATCATTAAATAAATTAACTACAAGTACCTACAATTAAATACAATTAAAAAAACTAAACTAAAGTACAAAACCCCCCCCACTAAATTACAAAAAATAAAAAAAATATTACAAGAATTTTAAACTAATTACACCTAATCTAAGCCCCCTAATAAAATAACAAAGCCCCCCAAAATAAAAAAATGCCCTACCCTATACTAAATTACAAAAGTAATCAGCTCTATTACCTTACCAGCCCTGAACAGGGCCCTTTGCGGGGCATGCCCCAAAGAAAACAGCTCTTTTGCCTGTAAAAAAAAACCACAATCTCCCCCCCCCCCACATTACAACCCACCACCCACATACCCCTACTCTAACCCAAACCCCCCTTAAATAAACCTAACACTACCCCCCTGAAGATCTCCCTACCTTGAGTCGTGTTCACCCAGCCGGGCCGAAGTCTTCATCCGATGGGGCAGAAGAGGACATCCAGACCGGCAGAAGTCTTCATCCAAGCGGGGCAAGAAGAGGTCTTCCATCCATCAGAAAAGTACAAAAAAACAAAGAAACACTAAGGCCTAGATTTAGAGTTCGGCGGTAAAAGGGCTGTTAACGCTCCGCGGGTTTTTTTCTGGCCGCACCATAAATTTAACTCTGGTATCGAGAGTTCAAACAAATGCTGCGTTAGGCTCCAAAAAAGGAGCGTAGAGCATTTTTACCGCAAATGCAACTCTCGATACCAGAGTTGCTTACGGACGCGGCCGGCATCAAAAACGTGCTCGTGCACGATTCTCCCATAGGAAACAATGGGGCTGTTTGAGCTGAAAAAAAACCTAACACCTGCAAAAAAGCAGCGTTCAGCTCCTAACGCAGCCCCATTGTTTCCTATGGGGAAACACCTCCTAAGTCTGCACCTAACACCCTAACATGTACCCCGAGTCTAAACACCCCTAACCTTACACTTATTAACCCCTAATCTGCCGCCCCCGCTATCGCTGACCCCTGCATTACACTTTTAACCCCTAATCTGCCGCTCCGTAAACCGCCGCCACCTACGTTATCCCTATGTACCCCTAATCTGCTGCCCTAACATCGCCGACCCCTATGTTATATTTATTAACCCCTAATCTGCCCCCCACAACGTCGCCGACACCTACCTACACTTATTAACCCCTAATCTGCCGAGCGGACCTGAGCGCTACTATAATAAAGTTATTAACCCCTAATCCGCCTCACTAACCCTATCATAAATAGTATTAACCCCTAATCTGCCCTCCCTAACATCGCCGACACCTACCTTCAATTATTAACCCCTAATCTGCCGACCGGAGCTCACCGCTATTCTAATAAATGTATTAACCCCTAAAGCTAAGTCTAACCCTAACACTAACACCCCCCTAAGTTAAATATAATTTTTATCTAACGAAATAAATTAACTCTTATTAAATAAATAATTCCTATTTAAAGCTAAATACTTACCTGTAAAATAAATCCTAATATAGCTACAATATAAATTATAATTATATTATAGCTATTTTAGGATTAATATTTATTTTACAGGCAACTTTGTAATTATTTTAACCAGGTACAATAGCTATTAAATAGTTAAGAACTATTTAATAGTTACCTAGTTAAAATAATTACAAATTTACCTGTAAAATAAATCCTAACCTAAGATATAATTAAACCTAACACTACCCTATCAATAAAATAATTAAATAAACTACCTACAATTACCTACAATTAACCTAACACTACACTATCAATAAATTAATTAAACACAATTGCTACAAATAAATAACATTAAATAAACTATCTAAAGTACAAAAAATAAAAAAGAACTAAGTTACAGAAAATAATAAAATATTTACAAACATAAGAAAAATATTACAACAATTTTAAACTAATTACACCTACTCTAAGCCCCCTAATAAAATAACAAAGCCCCCCAAAATAAAAAATTCCCTACCCTATTCTAAAATACAAATATTACAAGCTCTTTTACCTTACCAGCCCTGAACAGGGCCCTTTGCGGGGCATGCCCCAAGAATTTCAGCTCTTTTGCCTGTAAAAAAAAACATACTATACCCCCCCCCCAACATTACAACCCACCACCCACATACCCCTAATCTAACCCAAACCCCCCTTAAATAAACCTAACACTACCCCCCTGATGATCTTCCTACCTTGTCTTCACCATGCCAGGTTCACCGATCCGTCCTGGCTCCAAGATCTTCATCCAACCCAAGCGGGGGCTAGACATCCACTGAAGAAGTCCAGAAGAGGGTCCAAAGTCTTCCTCCTATCCGGCAAGAAGAGGACATCCGGACCGGCAAACATCTTCTCCAAGCGGCATCTTCTATCTTCTTCCATCCGATGACGACCGGCTCCATCTTGAAGACCTCCAGCGCGGATCCATCCTCTTCTTCCGACGACTAGACGACGAATGACGGTTCCTTTAAGGGACGTCATCCAAGATGGCGTCCCTCGAATTCCGATTGGCTGATAGGATTCTATCAGCCAATCGGAATTAAGGTAGGAATTTTTTGATTGGCTGATGGAATCAGCCAATCAGAATATAGTTCAATCCGATTGGCTGATCCAATCAGCCAATCAGATTGAGCTCGCATTCTATTGGCTGATCGGAACAGCCAATAGAATGCGAGCTCAATCTGATTGGCTGATTGGATCAGCCAATCGGATTGAACTATATTCTGATTGGCTGATTCCATCAGCCAATCAGAAAATTCCTACCTTAATTCCGATTGGCTGATAGAATCCTATCAGCCAATCGGAATTCGAGGGACGCCATCTTGGATGACGTCCCTTAAAGGAACCGTCATTCGTCGTCTAGTCGTCGGAAGAAGAGGATGGATCCGCGCTGGAGGTCTTCAAGATGGAGCCGGTCGTCATCGGATGGAAGAAGATAGAAGATGCCGCTTGGAGAAGATGTTTGCCGGTCCGGATGTCCTCTTCTTGCCGGATAGGAGGAAGACTTTGGACCCTCTTCTGGACTTCTTCAGTGGATGTCTAGCCCCCGCTTGGGTTGGATGAAGATCTTGGAGCCAGGACGGATCGGTGAACCTGGCATGGTGAAGACAAGGTAGGAAGATCATCAGGGGGGTAGTGTTAGGTTTATTTAAGGGGGGTTTGGGTTAGATTAGGGGTATGTGGGTGGTGGGTTGTAATGTTGGGGGGGGGGTATAGTATGTTTTTTTTTACAGGCAAAAGAGCTGAAATTCTTGGGGCATGCCCCGCAAAGGGCCCTGTTCAGGGCTGGTAAGGTAAAAGAGCTTGTAATATTTGTATTTTAGAATAGGGTAGGGAATTTTTTATTTTGGGGGGCTTTGTTATTTTATTAGGGGGCTTAGAGTAGGTGTAATTAGTTTAAAATTGTTGTAATATTTTTCTTATGTTTGTAAATATTTTATTATTTTCTGTAACTTAGTTCTTTTTTATTTTTTGTACTTTAGATAGTTTATTTAATGTTATTTATTTGTAGCAATTGTGTTTAATTAATTTATTGATAGTGTAGTGTTAGGTTAATTGTAGGTAATTGTAGGTAGTTTATTTAATTATTTTATTGATAGGGTAGTGTTAGGTTTAATTATATCTTAGGTTAGGATTTATTTTACAGGTAAATTTGTAATTATTTTAACTAGGTAACTATTAAATAGTTCTTAACTATTTAATAGCTATTGTACCTGGTTAAAATAATTACAAAGTTGCCTGTAAAATAAATATTAATCCTAAAATAGCTATAATATAATTATAATTTATATTGTAGCTATATTAGGATTTATTTTACAGGTAAGTATTTAGCTTTAAATAGGAATTATTTATTTAATAAGAGTTAATTTATTTCGTTAGATAAAAATTATATTTAACTTAGGGGGGTGTTAGTGTTAGGGTTAGACTTAGCTTTAGGGGTTAATACATTTATTAGAATAGCGGTGAGCTCCGGTCGGCAGATTAGGGGTTAATAATTGAAGGTAGGTGTCGGCGATGTTAGGGAGGGCAGATTAGGGGTTAATACTATTTATGATAGGGTTAGTGAGGCGGATTAGGGGTTAATAACTTTATTATAGTAGCGCTCAGGTCCGCTCGGCAGATTAGGGGTTAATAAGTGTAGGTAGGTGTCGGCGACGTTGTGGGGGGCAGATTAGGGGTTAATAAATATAACATAGGGGTCGGCGATGTTAGGGGTAGCAGATTAGGGGTACATAGGGATAACGTAGGTGGCGGCGATTTGCGGTCGGAAGATTAGGGGTTAATTATTTTAAGTAGCTTGCGGCGACGTTGTGGGGGGCAAGTTAGGGGTTAATAGATATAATACAGGGGTCGGCGGTGTTAGGGGCAGCAGATTAGGGGTACATAAGTATAACGTAGGTGGCGGTCGGCAGATTAGGGGTTAAAAATTTTAATCGAGTGGCGGCGATGTGGGGGGACCTCGGTTTAGGGGTACATAGGTAGTTTATGGGTGTTAGTGTACTTTAGGGTACAGTAGTTAAGAGCTTTATAAACCGGCGTTAGCCAGAAAGCTCTTAACTCCTGCTATTTTCAGGCGGCTGGAATCTTGTCGTTAGAGCTCTAACGCTCACTGCAGAAACGACTCTAAATACCAGCGTTAGAAAGATCCCATTGAAAAGATAGGCTACGCAAATGGCGTAGGGGGATCTGCGGTATGGAAAAGTCGCGGCTGAAAAGTGAGCGTTAGACCCTTTAATCACTGACTCCAAATACCAGCGGGCGCCCAAAACCAGCGTTAGGAGCCTCTAACGCTGGTTTTGACGGCTACCGCCGAACTCTAAATCTAGGCCTATATTAGCAAAAATAATAAAATATTACAATAATTTTAAACTAATTACACCTAATCTAAGCCCCCTACTAGCTATTAATATAGCTACAATATAACTAATAGTTACATTGTAGCTATTTTAGGATTTATATTTATTTTACAGGCAACTTTGTATTTATTTTAACTAGGTACAATAGCTATTAAATAGTTAATAACTATTTAATAACTACCTAGCTAAAATAAATACAAATTTACCTGTAAAATAAACCCTAACCTAAGTTACAATTACACCTAACACTACACTGTCATTAAATTAACTAAATAAATTAATCCTATATAAAACTAAATACTTACCTGTAAAATAAACCCTAATATAGCTACAATATAACTAATAGTTACATTGTAGCTATTTTAGCATTTATATTTATTTTACAGGCAACTTTGTATTTATTTTAACTAGGTACAATAGCTATTAAATAGATATTTACTGTTTAATAGCTACCTAGTTAAAATAATTACAAAATTACCTGTAAAATAAATCCTAACCTAAGTTACTATTAAACCTAACACTACACTATCATTAAATAAATTAACTACAAGTACCTACAATTAAATACAATGAAATAAACTAAACTAAAGTACAAAAAAAACAAACACTAAATTACAAAAAATAAAAAAAATTACAAGAATTTTAAACTAATTACACCTAATCTAAGCCCCCTAATAAAATAACAAAGCCCCCCAAAATAAAAAAATGCCCTACCCTATACTAAATTACAAAAGTAATCAGCTCTATTACCTTACCAGCCCTGAACAGGGCCTTTTGCGGGGCATGCCCCAAAGAAAACAGCTCTTTTGCCTGTAAAAAAAAACACAATACCCCCCCCCACATTACAACCCACCACCCACATACCCCTACTCTAACCCAAACCCCCCTTAAATAAACCTAACACTACCCCCCTGAAGATCTCTCTACCGTGTCTTCACCCAGCGGGCCGAAGTCTTCATCCGATCGGGCAGAAGAGGACATCCAGACCGGCAGAAGTCTTCATCAAAGCGGGGCAAGAAGAGGTCTTCCATCCATCAGAAGTCTTGATCCAGGCGGCATCTTCTCTGTTCATCCATCGGGAGCGGAGCGGCAGCATCCTGAAGACATCCCACGCAGAGCATCCTCTTCTTTCTTGATCCGACGACTAGGTGACTGTACCTTTAAGTGACGTCATCCAAGATGGCGTCCCTTGAATTCCGATTGGCTGATAGGATTCTATCAGCCAATCGGAATTAAGGTAGGAAAAATCTGATTGGCTGATTCAATCAGCCAATCAGATTCAAGTTCAATCCGATTGGCTGATGGAATCAGCCAATCAGATTGACCTCGCATTCTATTGGCTGTTCCGATCAGCCAATAGAATGCGAGCTCAATCTGATTGGCTGATTCCATCAGCCAATCGGATTGAACTTGAATCTGATTGGCTGATTGAATCAGCCAATCAGATTTTTCCTACCTTAATTCCGATTGGCTGATAGAATCCTATCAGCCAATCGGAATTCAAGGGACGCCATCTTGGATGACGTCACTTAAAGGTACAGTCACCTAGTCGTCGGATCAAGAAAGAAGAGGATGCTCTGCGTGGGATGTCTTCAGGATGCTGCCGCTCCGCTCCGGATGGATGAACAGAGAAGATGCCGCCTGGATCAAGACTTCTGATGGATGGAAGACCTCTTCTTGCCCCGCTTTGATGAAGACTTCTGCCGGTCTGGATGTCCTCTTCTGCCCGATCGGATGAAGACTTCGGCCCGCTGGGTGAAGACACGGTAGAGAGATCTTCAGGGGGGTAGTGTTAGGTTTATTTAAGGGGGGTTTGGGTTAGAGTAGGGGTATGTGGGTGGTGGGTTGTAATGTGGGGGGGGGGTATTGTGTTTTTTTTTACAGGCAAAAGAGCTGTTTTCTTTGGGGCATGCCCCGCAAAAGGCCCTGTTCAGGGCTGGTAAGGTAATAGAGCTGATTACTTTTGTAATTTAGTATAGGGTAGGGCATTTTTTTATTTTGGGGGGCTTTGTTATTTTATTAGGGGGCTTAGATTAGGTGTAATTAGTTTAAAATTCTTGTAATTTTTTTTATTTTTTGTAATTTAGTGTTTGTTTTTTTTGTACTTTAGTTTAGTTTATTTCATTGTATTTAATTGTAGGTACTTGTAGTTAATTTATTTAATGATAGTGTAGTGTTAGGTTTAATAGTAACTTAGGTTAGGATTTATTTTACAGGTAATTTTGTAATTATTTTAACTAGGTAGCTATTAAACAGTAAATATCTATTTAATAGCTATTGTACCTAGTTAAAATAAATACAAAGTTGCCTGTAAAATAAATATAAATGCTAAAATAGCTACAATGTAACTATTAGTTATATTGTAGCTATATTAGAGTTTATTTTACAGGTAAGTATTTAGTTTTATATAGGATTAATTTATTTAGTTAATTTAATGACAGTGTAGTGTTAGGTGTAATTGTAACTTAGGTTAGGGTTTATTTTACAGGTAAATTTGTATTTATTTTAGCTAGGTAGTTATTAAATAGTTATTAACTATTTAATAGCTATTGTACCTAGTTAAAATAAATACAAAGTTGTCTGTAAAATAAATATAAATCCTAAAATAGCTACAATGTAACTATTAGTTATATTGTAGCTATATTAATAGCTAGTAGGGGGCTTAGATTAGGTGTAATTAGTTTAAAATTATTGTAATATTTTATTATTCTTGCTAATTTAGTGTTTGTTTATTTTTTTGTACTTTTCTGATGGATGGAAGACCTCTTCTTGCCCCGCTTGGATGAAGACTTCTGCTGGTCTGGATGTCCTCTTCTGCCCCATCGGATGAAGACTTCGGCCCGGCTGGGTGAACACGACTCAAGGTAGGGAGATCTTCAGGGGGGTAGTGTTAGGTTTATTTAAGGGGGGTTTGGGTTAGAGTAGGGGTATGTGGGTGGTGGGTTGTAATGTGGGGGGGGGTATTGTGTTTTTTTTTAACAGGCAAAAGAGCTGTTTTCTTTGGGGCATGCCCCGCAAAAGGCCCTGTTCAGGGCTGGTAAGGTAATAGAGCTGTTAACTTTTGTAATTTAGTATAGGGTAGGGCATTTTTTTTTATTTTGGGGGGCTTTGTTATTTTATTAGGGGGCTTAGATTAGGTGTAATTAGTTTAAAATTCTTGTAATATTTTTTTATTTTTTGTAATTTAGTGGGGGGGTTTTTGTACTTTAGTTTAGTTTTTTTAATTGTATTTAATTGTAGGTACTTGTAGTTAATTTATTTAATGATAGTGTAGTGTTAGGTTTAATTGTAACTTAGGTTAGGATTTATTTTACAGGTAATTTTGTAATTATTTTAACTAGGTAGCTATTAAATAGTCAATATCTATTTAATAGCTATTGAACCTAGTTAAAATAAATACAAAGTTGCCTGTACAATAAATATAAATCCTAAAATAGCTACAATGTAACTATTAGTTATATTGAAGCTATATTAATAGCTAGTAGGGGGCTTAGATTAGGTGTAATTAGTTTAAAATTATTGTAATATTTTATTATTTTTGGTAATTTAGTGTTTGTTTGTATTTTGGTACTTGTATGATGGATGGAAGACCTCTTCTTGCCCCGCTTGGATGAAGACTTCTGCCGGTCTGGATGTCCTCTTCTGCCCCATCGGATGAAGACTTCGGCCCGGCTGGGTGAACACGACTCAAGGTAGGGAGATCTTCAGGGGGGTAGTGTTAGGTTTCTTTAAGGGGGGTTTGGGTTAGAGTAGGGGTATGTGGGTGGTGGGTTGTAATGTGGGGGGGGGGGGAGATTGTGTTTTTTTTTTACAGGCAAAAGAGCTGTTTTCTTTGGGGCATGCCCCGCAAAGGGCCCTGTTCAGGGCTGGTAAGGTAATAGAGCTGTTAACTTTTGTAATTTAGTATAGGGTAGGGCATTTTTTTTTCATTTTGGGGGGCTTTGTTATTTTATTAGGGGGCTTAGATTAGGTGTAATTAGTTTAAAATTCTTGTAATATTTTTTTATTTTTTGTAATTTAGTGTTTGTTTTTTTTTGTAATTTAGTGGGGGTTTTTTGTACTTTAGTTTATTTAATTGTAGATAATTGTAGGTACTTGTAGTTAATTTATTTAATGACAGTGTAGTGTTAGGTTTAATTGTAACTTAGGTTAGGATTTATTTTACAGGTAATTTTGTAATTATTTTAACTAGGTAGCTATTAATTAGTCAATAACTATTTAATAGCTTTTGTACCTAGTTAAAATAAATACAAAGTTGTCTGTAAAATAAATATAAATGCTAAAATAGCTACTATGTAACTATTAGTTATATTGCAGCTATATTAGGGTTTATTTTACAGGTAAGTATTTTGTTTTAAATATGATTCATTTATTTAATGATAGTGTAGTGTTAGGTGTATTTGTAACTTAGGTTAGGATTTATTTTACAGGTAAATTTGTAATTATTTTAACTAGGTAGCTATTAAACAGTAAATATCTATTTAATAGCTATTGTACCTAGTTAAAATAAATACAAAGTTGCCTGTAAAATAAAAATAAATCCTAAAATAGCTACAATGTAACTATTAGTTATATTGCAGCTATCTTAGGGTTTATTTTACAGGTAAGTCTTTAGTTTTAAATAGGATTCATTTATTTAACTATAGTAAATTTATTTCGTTTTATTTAAATTATATTTAAGTTAGGGGGTGTTAGTGTTAGGGTTAGACTTAGGTTTAGGGGTTAATAACCTTATTATAGTAGCGGCGACGTTGGGGGCGGGAGATTAGGGGTTAATAATTGTAGGTAGGTGGCGGCGATGTTAGGGAGGGCAGGTTAGGGGTTAATAAAATGTATTATAGTGTTTGCGAGGCGGGAGTGCGGTGGTTTAGGGGTTAATACATTTATTATAGTGGCGGCGATTTGCGGTCGGCAGATTAGGGGTTAATACTTGTAGTTAGATTGCGGGGACGTTGGGGGGGGGCAGATTAGGGGTTAATAACTATAATGTAGGGGTCGGCGGTGTTAGGGACAGCAGATTAGGGGTTAATAGCTATAATGTAGGCGGCGGCGATATCGGGTCGGCAGATTAGGGGTTAATACTTGTAGTTAGATTGCGGCGACGTTGGGGGAGGCAGATTAGGGGTTAATAACTATAATGTAGGGGTCGGCGGTGTTAGGGACAGCAGATTAGGGGTTAATAGCTATAATGTAGGCGGCGGCGATATCGGGTCGGCAGATTAGGGGTTAATACTTGTAGTTAGATTGCGGCGACGTTGGGGGAGGCAGATTAGGGGTTAATAACTATAATGTAGGGGTCGGCGGTGTTAGGGACAGCAGATTAGGGGTTAATAGCTATAATGTAGGTTGCGGCGATATCCGATCGGCAGATTAGGGGTTAAATAATGTTATTATAGGGTTTGCGATGTGGGGGGGCCTCGGTTTAGTGATTCATAGGTAGTTTATGGGTGTTAGTGACTTAGTGTACTAAATGGGTGTTAGTGTACTAAAAACATACCGAATTTCGGAACGGAATAGAACCGAATTCAGCCGAATCAGAATAAATCCGAAACGAATTTATTCGGATCCGAATAAATCCGAAACGAATTTATTCAAATTTTGCCGAATCCAATTCGATCCGAAACGAAATTTGAAAAGTCCGAATCGATCCGAACCGAAAACGAACCGAATTTTTTAGCCGTGCACATGTCTAATAAATTCCTCTCAGTTAAGTTCAAGTAGATACATTCAATTCAAAATCAAAAATTACTGTGTAGCTTGTAGCGTAATAGCGTATAAAGCTTAACAGAAATGTAGCTGCTTGTTAACTTGGCAATCAAGCATACTCCTAAATGACAGTTTTAAGTATTTTAACATCCCCCCTATAGTAGCAGATAAAGTGCAAAGCTATAGCGGTATAAAGTTACAGCGGTATGAAGATTGAAAACCGCTAGTGTAAATTAAGTAAATTTAAGTATGTGACTAGCTCGCACGCTTATTCCACCCAAGGCCACGCCCACCGACGCGTTTCCATCACAGAACGTGACTTCGTCAGGGCATAGGGCCAGGCCAGCCTTAAATACATTGCTCATTTGTAAAAAAGAAATTATTAGAACAAAAAGGAACATATAAATAAAATTTCTTATTGTGGGTCAATTGTAGTTGCAGTACAATTGACCCACAATAAGAAATTTTATATGTATATCTTTTCCATTTTTCAAACATCATACCAATTATCAGCATACTTGACCTAGGTATTCTATAAAGATCGAATACAATATGCTGTATAAGCATTATATACCTCTCCCAATATAACTCTCCCAATAAATTACTAGGGAATACAACCTTCCCCCACAATACTTGTACACATATTGATGCACAGTATACCCCTACACAAGAGCGGTCAGCGTCAATAAAATGATGAATTTATATGTTCCTTTTTGTTCTAATAATTTCTTTTTTACAAATGAGCAATGTATTTAAGGCAGAATACATACTCAGTACAGAGTATAAGTGAAATGACAGAATTGCTTCTTACACCTCCGTTTCTAATGCTTTTTAAAGTTGCCATGACAACGGATTACTATAACTTCTCGTACCGAATGCTGGGCTGGCCCTATGCCCTGACGAAGTCACGTTCTGTGATGGAAACGCGTCGGTGGGCGTGGCCTTGGGTGGAATAAGTGTGCGAGCTAGTCACATACTTAAATTTACTTAATTTACACTAGCGGTTTTCAATCTTCATACCGCTGTAACTTTATACCGCTATAGCTTTGCACGTTATCTGCTACT
Source organism: Bombina bombina (assembly GCF_027579735.1). Lineage (NCBI taxonomy): Eukaryota > Metazoa > Chordata > Amphibia > Anura > Bombinatoridae > Bombina > Bombina bombina. The sequence continues at coordinate 696,533,450 of NC_069504.1, read as the reverse complement.
ATAGGGGGGATGTTAAAATACTTAAAACTGTCATTTAGGAGTATGCTTGATTGCCAAGTTAACAAGCAGCTACATTTCTGTTAAGCTTTATACGCTATTACGCTACAAGCTACACAGTAATTTTTGATTTTGAATTGAATGTATCTACTTGAACTTAACTGAGAGGAATTTATGCTGACAGTTTGTATCGAACACAATACATCCATCGTGTATATGAGAACAACTTGATTGTATGTGAGCTAGCTCTATCTGACAGGGATTTTAGCCAGAAATCGGCTGACTCTGTTAAATCAGAGCAGTACGCAGGCAGGAGGACGCCTTTGAGTGCATAGCTTGAGCATTTGTATGCCTGTTTAAAAAGAACCTACCTTGTGTGTATGAAATTACCTTTATGCTAACTTCCCTACCCTGTGTGATTATTTGATTAGACACGCTACACCCAGTCCACTAGCCCTTATTTTTAAGTGTGGATGCGATAGAATTTGGCTATTATTTATTTGAAGTATGGAAGTGACTTATCCCATTCTTTATTAGCCTTCTATAAACATCCCTGTTTTATTTGTCTAATTACCGGTGGGGGTTTCTAGATTTTGTAACCCACATTTACAATTAGTTCAGAGGTTGCTTAACCCTGGATTTACTTTATTCCCCCCCTGGTAACGTCTGTTTTCAAGCATATTTGTTAATAAAAGTGTAAAATAAATATATTTGCTATTTGATTTAACTAGTGTATAATTCTACACTTGACTTCAATGTCACAAACCCCCTTTGGTTCCCTAACCTTACTATTTCATACCTAGTGATTCAATTCACACTTACGAATTTGGGACACAAGTGGTCAGAGTTTAGATAGTGATGGCCGGCTATCTATCCTCCTCCATAGATTTTGATCAGTGGAAACAAGAAGCAGAAAGAGTATTTACTCTAAATGTTGGTAATGTCTGTCCAAATGCTACAAACATAGAAGAAGCCTTTAAAAACATTGCTAAGATTATGAAAAAACAAGTGAAATCTTTCTGGGAAATTTTCAGCTTAGAAAATTATGTTAAGAATAAATTAATCCCTAGAGGTCTAAGGATTCAGCTAGCACCTGCTTTTCACATCTCAGATGAAAACTTTGTGTTTAGGTGGCAGGAAATTTTGACACAGTGCTCTCTAGATCTGATGAAATTAACACTAGAGTTTGAAAGAAAACAATATGAAGAACTAACTAAATTAATAGATGAGGCAAAAATACAGACAAACAAATTTACTACGCACAAAGATTTTGAGGCTCTAGATATAAAACTGAAATTCCATATAGACAAGCTCAAGGAAGAACTTAGTGAGACCAAAAATAGGAAACTACAAAGAGATTGGTCTGACCATCAAAAAGGGAATATTTATAAAGGCAATCAAAAACGTAGTAATTTTAGAAAAACACAAGATTCTAGACTCACTAATAATAAAAATACTACCTCTGATAATTCCACTACAGATTCAGAACCCTCTGATGAGGAATTAACACAAACACCTACAACCAGTGTCGCCTTAACAGAACCATCAATTACACATATTTTTTTAGAGAAAGACCTTTTCCCACCAAAGAGAACTACAAGAACGAGGCAACCAAACAAATCAAAATCCACCAAAAAACAGAAGTAGTGATGGATAATTTACAAATTATCAATCTAACTGAAACTCAATTAGAAAAGGAACATCACACACTATTATCAAAGGGACTTACTTTTGTACCCACCCCACATCATGACACATTTAATTGGATCAAGGACATACATTTGTTCGCTAGAAAACTTGCACTACATAAGTTTCACAAAAATGCTAACACAAATTCCTTGATCGATATGGGCATAGAACAAGAGGACCATGAAATGGTCAATTTAATGCTATCATTACTTAATGAAAACACAGATACACCAGAAACAAGGAGAGCAAGTGTAGTGAAACCCAAAAGTAATTTCATGCCAGCAATTTCTAAATATCCATCTATTGATAAATTTGTCTCCCTAGTCACAACAGAAATAGAGGAGATAAATAAAAGGAGTAAAGTACAGAAGAACTTGAGCTACAAAGAACGTAAAGCTCTCCAGAAATTACAAAACAATAAGGCAATTACCATTAAAAATGCAGATAAGGGGGGTAATATGGTCCTTATGAGCAATTCTCAATATGAACAGATTTGTACAAATATTTTGAGTAACACAGATAATTATTAAGTCCTGATACGTGATCCAACTGATGTTTTTAAAGGGGAGCTGAGATCCCTTTTGGATAGAGGTCTACAAGAAAGGGTAATTACAAAAGCTGAACACCAGTTTATGCTTAACATGTTCCCGAGAATAGCCACCTTCTATAGCCTTCCTAAGGTTCACAAGAATATGACAAATCCACCCGGTAGACCCATAGTCTCCGGTAATGGCTGTATCACTGAAAATGCTAGCATTTTTCTAGACAAAAAACTAAGACACTTTGTACACACCCTCACATCCTACGTGCAAGATACTAAAGATGTCTTAAAATGTTTTGCCGACGTGATAGTCAGTGATAATACTATGCTGGCCAGTATAGACGTTGAAAGTCTATACTCTAATATATCCCACAATTTAGGCTTGGAAGCTGTAAGTTTCTTTTTGAGAACAGTAAATCCAATCCAAAATGATGAAGATGACTTCATCATTGATTTACTAGACTATGTGTTGAGACATAACTATTTCTTATTCAATAAGAAAATCTATTTACAGAAAAGGGGCACAGAAATGGGCACTTGCTGTGCTCCAACGTATGCCAATTTGTTCCTTGGGTGGATTGAGAACAAAAGTATACTTAATGAAGATACTAACCCATATATGCAATATATGGACTTATATATTAGATACATTGATGATGTTCTAATCCTATGGACAGGCACCAAAAATGATTTTGAAAATTTCATGATCTGGTTGAATAATAACAAAGATGGAATGAGGTATACTTCAAGTATAGATTCAAACAAAATTTCATTTCTTGATCTAGAGATTAGAAAAGAGAATGATGGCACGCTGAACACAAAACTATATAGAAAAGAGACAGCTACTAACAGTCTCCTCAAATGGGAGAGCTATCACCCAAAGAAATTGAAAATGGGCATTCCTTTTGGCCAATATTTAAGAGCCAGACGAAACTGCAGCACAGAATCAGATTTTGAGAGAGAAGCAAGGGAGTTACAAAGAAGGTTTAAAGAAAGGGGATACCCAGGCAGATGCCTTAAAAAGGCATATCAAAGAGCTAAATTACTAAATAGAACTACACTATTGGAAACCAACAACCAAGCTATTGCACAACCAATAAATGAACAACAACCCATAAGAATCATTGGAACATACAATGATAAAAATGTCTGTATAAAAAATATCTTCCAAAGACATTGGCATGTTATTCAGGAAGACGAAGACCTTAAAGAAGTAATATCTGAAAAAGCCAATATTACATATAGAAGGTCCAAAAACCTTAAAGACATACTTATGGAGAGTCATTACTCAAAAGACACACCAAGAACATGGTTGAGAGAAACCAAAGGCTTTTACAAATGTGGAAGATGCCAAGCCTGTAAGAACATGACCCCAACAAAAACCTTCATACACCCTGACACTAACAAACAGTATGAAATTAAAGATTTTTTAAATTGCAGATCTAAGCAAGTCATATATATCGCAATGTGCAAATGCCCAAAAATCTATGTGGGTGAGACCTCAAGAGAGTTACGAACTAGAGTGTTAGAACACATAGGGGACATCAAATGGAACAGAAATGTTCCTGTAGCACAACACATGAACAATGAACATCAGGGACACAAATATGAAATCTATTTTTGTGCAATCGAACAAATAAAATTAAAAGGGAGAAGGGGCGACATTAACAAAATGTTATTACTGAAAGAGTGTAGATGGATTCACGAATTGAAATCCACTTCACCCAGGGGATTAAATGAAGCAATTTCATACAAATGCTTTTTATAGATTATGGTTCATGATATACATCTTATTGTGGATTTAAGATTACTAATTTCTGTCTAGGGTCATGAACTAACTGAGCTTACTTCCCCAATATGAAGCAAAACAAGAGGATGCTGATTTATAACAATATCTAACTGAATTTAAATTACTTGATTCTAACGAAACTAATAATAACGTTTACACATAATGATAATTTCATATCCTAAATAACCTTATGTTCTAACAAATAAATATCTGTTTCTTTAAACATGTATTGACTTGATAGGTTATCCCCCCAGTTATATAGGTGGTAATAACTAACGCAGTTTGACCTCTCAGATAGGCTTCTATAAGCAACTACAATTGACCCACAATAAGAAATTTTATATGTATATCTTTTCCATTTTTCAAACATCATACCAATTATCAGCATACTTGACCTAGGTATTCTATAAATATCGAATACAATATGCTGTATAAGCATTATATACCTCTCCCAATATAACTCTCCCAATAAATTACTAGGGAATACAACCTTCCCCCACAATACTTGTACACATATTGATGCACAGTATACCCCTACACAAGAGCGGTCAGCGTCAATAAAATGATGAATTTATATGTTCCTTTTTGTTCTAATAATTTCTTTTTTACAAATGAGCAATGTATTTAAGGCAGAATACATACTCAGTACAGAGTATAAGTGAAATGACAGAATGAGGCCATAGCGGAGTCTTACACCTCCGTTTCTAATGCTTTTTAAAGTTGCCATGACAACGGATTACTATAACTTCTCGTACCGAATGCTGGGCTGGCCCTATGCCCTGACGAAGTCACGTTCTGTGACGGAAACGCGTCGGTGGGCGTGGCCTTGGGTGGAATAAGCGTGCGAGCTAGTCACATACTTAAATTTACTTAATTTACACTAGCGGTTTTCAATCTTCATACCGCTGTAACTTTATACCGCTATAGCTTTGCACTTTATCTGCTACTATAGGGGGGATGTTAAAATACTTAAAACTGTCATTTAGGAGTATGCTTGATTGCCAAGTTAACAAGCAGCTACATTTCTGTTAAGCTTTATACGCTATTACGCTACAAGCTACACAGTAATTTTTGATTTTGAATTGAATGTATCTACTTGAACTTAACTGAGAGGAATTTATGCTGACAGTTTGTATCGAACACAATACATCCATCGTGTATATGAGAACAACTTGATTGTTTGTGAGCTAGCTCTATCTGACAGGGATTTTAGCCAGAAATCGGCTGACTCTGTTAAATCAGAGCAGTACGCAGGCAGGAGGACGCCTTTGAGCGCATAGCTTGAGCATTTGTATGCCTGTTTAAAAAGAACCTACCTTGTGTGTATGAAATTACCTTTATGCTAACTTCCCTACCCTGTGTGATTATTTGATTAGACACGCTACACCCAGTCCACTAGCCCTTATTTTTAAGTGTGGATGCTATAGAATTTGGCTATTATTTATTTGAAGTATGGAAGTGACTTATCCCATTCTTTATTAGCCTTCTATAAACATCCCTGTTCTATTTGTCTAATTACCGGTGGGGGTTTCTAGATTTTGTAACCCACATTTACAATTAGTTCAGAGGTTGCTTAACCCTGGATTTACTTTATTCCCCCCCTGGTAACGTCTGTTTTCAAGCATATTTGTTAATAAAAGTGTAAAATAAATATATTTGCTATTTGACTCTTGCCAATATGAAAGAAATTAATTTATCAGGTAAGTATTACATAAATTATGTTTTCTTTCATGTAATTAGCAAGAGTCCATGAGCTAGTGACGTATGGGATAGCAATACCCAAGATGTGGAACTCCACGCAAGAGTCACTAGAGAGGGAGGGATAAAAATAAAAACAGCCATTTTCCGCTGAAAAAATGAATCCACAACCCAAAATATAAGTTTATTCTCATAAATGAAAGGAAAAAACTTAAATCAAAAGCAGAAGAATCAAACTGAAACAGCTGCCTGAAGAACTTTTCTACCAAAAACTGCTTCCGAAGAAGCAAATACATCAAAATGGTAGAATTTAGTAAATGTATGCAAAGAAGACCAAATAGCAGCTTGCAAATCTGATCAACTGAAGCTTCATTCTTAAAAGCCCAGGAAGGGGAAACTGATCTAGTAGAATGAGCTGTAATTCTCTGAGGCGGGGCTTAACCCGACTCCAAATAGGCTTGATGAATCAAAAGCTTTAACCACGAAACCAAAGAAATGGCAGAAACCTTCTGACATTTCCTAGAACCAGAAAAGATAACAAATAGACTAGAAGTCTTCCTGAAATCTTTAGTAGCTTCAACATTATATTTTAGAGCTCTCGCCACATCCAAAGAATGTAAGGATCTCTGCAAAGAATTCTTAGGATTAGGACACAAGGAAGGAACAACAATTTCTCTATTAATGTTGTTAGAATTCACAACCTTAGGTAAGAATTTAAATGAAGTCCGCAAAACTGCCTTATCCTGATGAAAAATCAGAAAAGGAAAATCACAAGAGAGAGCGGATAATTCAGAAACTCTTCTAACAGAAGAGATGGCCAAAAGAAACAACACTTTCCAAGAAAGTAGTTTAATGTCCAAAGAATACATAGGGGCATATGTATCAAGCTCCGCATGGAGCTTGACGCCCCGTGTTTCTGACGAGCCTGCAGGCTCACCAGAAACAGCAGTTATGAAGCAGCGGTCACAAAGACTGCTGCTCCATAACCTGTCCGCCTGCTCTGAGCAGGCGGACACACATCGCCGGAAATCAACATTGCCCGCGAGTATGCAGGGGGCGGCATTGCACCAGCAGCTCTTGTGAGCTGCTGGTGCAATGCTGAATACGGCGAGCGTATTGCTCGCCGTATTCAGCGAGGTCTGGCGGACCTGATCCGCAGTGTCAGATCAGGTCCACCAGACCTTAATAACTATGGGCCATAGGCTCAAACGGAGGAGCCTATCAAGCCTTCAAAACCAAATTAAGACTCCAAGGAGGAGAGATTGATTTAATGACATGCTTGATACGAACCAAAGCCTGCACAAAACAATGAATATCAGGAAGTTTAGCGATCTTTCTGTGAAATAAAACAGAAAGAGCAGAGATTTGTCCTTTCAAGGAACTTGCAGACAAACCTTTATCCAAACCATCCTGAAGAAACTGTAAAATTCTAGGAATTCTAAAAGAATGCCAAGAGAATTTATGAGAAGAATACCATGAAATGTAAGTCTTCCAAACTCGATAATAAATCTTTCTAGAAACAGATTTACGAGCCTGCAACATAGTATTAATCACAGAGTCAGAAAAACCTCTATGACTAAGCACTAAGCGTTCAATTTCCATACCTTTAAATTTTAATGATTTGAGATCCTGATGGAAAAACAGACCTTGAAATAGAAAGTCTGGCCTTAATGGATGTGGCCAAGGTTAGCAACTGGACATCCGAACAAGATCCGCATACCAAAACCTGTGAGGCCATGCAGGAGCCACCAGCAGCACAAACGATTGCTCCATGATGATTTTGGAGATCACTCTTGGAAGAAGAACTAGAGGCGGGAAAATATAAGCCGGTTGATAACACCAAGGAAGTGTCAACGCATCCACTGGTTCCGCCTGAGGATCCCTGAACCGGAACAGGTACCTGGCAAGTTTCTTGTTTAGATGAGGTGCCATCAGATCTATTTCTGGAAGCCCCCACATCTGAACAACTTGAAAAAACACATCTGGGTGGAGAGACCATTCTCTTGGATGTAAAGTCTGACGACTGAGGTAATCCGCTTCCCAATTGTCTATACCTGGGATATGAACCACAGGAATTAGACAGGAGCTGGATTCTGCCCAAACACGTATCCGAGATACTTCTTTCATAGCTTGAGGACTGTGAGTCCCACCCTGATGATTGACATATGTCACAGTTGTGATATTGTCTGACTGAAAACAAATGAACGGTTCTTCAACAGAGGCCAAAACTGAAGAGCCCTGAGAATTGCACTGAGTTCCAAAATATTTATTGGTAATCTCGCCTCTTGAGATTTCCAAACCCCTTATGCTGTCAGAGATCCCCAAACAGCTCCCCAACCTGAAAGACTCGCATCTATTGTGATCACAGTCCAGGTTGGATGAACGAAAGAGGCCCCTAAAATTATACAATGGTGATCTAACCACCAAGTCAGATAAAGTCAAACATTGGGATTTAAGGATTTTATTTGTGATATATTTGTATAATCTCTGCACCATTGGTTCAGCATACAAAGCTGGAGAGGTCTCATATGAAAACGAGCAAAGAGGATCACGTCCGATGCTGCAGTCATGAGACCTAAAACTTCCATGCACATAGCTACTGAAGGGAATGACTGAGACTGAAGGTTTCGACAGGCTGCAACCAATTTCAAACATCTCTTGTATGTTAGAGACAAAGCCATGGACACTGAATCTATCTGGAAACCTAAAAAGGTTACCTTTGTCTGAGGAATCAAATAACTTTTTGGTAAATTGATCCTCCAACCATATCTTCGAGGAAACAACAGTAGTTGATTCGTGTGAGATTCTGCAAAATGTAAAGACTGAGCAAGTACCAAGATATCGTCCAAATAAGGAAACACTGCAACACCCTGCTCTCTGATAACAGAGAATAGGACACCGAGAACCTTTGAAAAGATTCTTAGAGCTGCCGCTAGGCCAAAAAGGAAGAGCCACAATTGGTAATGCTTGTCTAGAAAAGAGAATCTCAGGAACTGATAGCGATCTGGATGAATCGGAATATGAAGATATGCATCCTGTAAGTCTATTGTGGGCATATAATGCCCTTGCTGAACAAAAGGCAGAATAGACCTTATAGTCACCAATTTGAAAGTTGGTCGATTCAAAAATTTTAGATCCAAAACTGGTCTGAATGAATTTTCTTTCTTTGGGACAATGAATAGATTTGAATAGAACCCCAGACCCTGTTCCTGAAATGGAACTGGCATGATTACCCCAGATAACTCCAGGTCTGAAACACACTTCAGGAAAGCCTGAGCCTTTACTGGGTTTGCTGGAAAGCGTGAGAGAAAAAAATCTTCTCACAGGCGGTCTTACTCTGGATCCTATTCTGTACCCCTGAGAGACAATATTCTGAATCCAATGATTTTGGACCGAATCGATCCAAACATCTTTGAAAAATCTTTATCTGTCCCCTACCAGCTGAGCTGGAATAAGGGTCACACCTTCATGCGGACTTGGGAGCTGACTTTGATCTCTGAAATAGCTTGGATTTATTCCAATTTGAAGAAGGTTTCCAATTAGAAACAGATTCCTTGGGGACAGAATTAAGTTTGTGTTCCTTGTTTTAGAACGAAAATGGTTAGAAGCTTTATATTTACCCTTAGATCTTTATCCTGAGGCAAAAAAAACCCTTCCCCCCAGTAACAGTTGAAATTATTGAATCCAACTGTGAACCAAATAATTTATTACCTTGGAAATAAAGAGATAGCAATCTGGACTTAGAAGTCATATCAGCATTCCAAGATTTAAAGGGACAGTCAAGTCCAAAAAAAACTTTCATGTTTTAAATAGGGCATGCAATTTTTTTTTTAAATTATTTTATTTATGATCCAAACACTGTCCAGAAATAATTTTATAAAACTGAAGACATAGCATAGTCAAATAATACAATAGATTCATCAACATAATACTATATTAATTTATGCATATAGTTAAATTTAAACTAATCATCATATTAATCAATCATAAGCACTTCTTTTCCTGACAATGCTTGGGGTTTTAATTTCCATATAAACCCCCCTTATTTCCCCCACCCATGCGAAGGGACAACACAACAAAAAGTCAAGAGAGAGAAAAAAAAAAAAGAATTTTTTTTATGTTCTACCACTTCCTTCCTCCCGATGTTTACCAAATCCCTAATAAAACAATTTCTGTATTTCTGAAAGGGAAGATTATATAATCTCTTTCTGAGTCAGGGAATATTTTTAAAAAAGCAGCCCATTTATTAAAGAATCTTTTGATATCTTGCTCGTTATTTATGTCCGCATTTCTCTGATCTAATATACATTGCTTTTTCAAGCAGCTTTTTATTTCAGAGATACTTGGAATTGCATGGCTTTTCCACTTCTTACAAATTAAATATCTAGTAGCAAGAATGGTAGGGATTATTATTTTTTCATCAGTTTGCCTGTCATGTTCTTTCTTAAGGCAAAGTATTATCTGAAATAATGTCAAGGAAACCTGTTCTATCTTTAGTACCTTCTTTAGCCAATATTCAACCTTATTCCAGAGATTTTTAATCTTTGGGCAGTACCAAAACATATGTGTTAAATTAGCTGCTTGGAGCGAACATTTAGGACATTTATTAAACCCTACATTGACACATTTGAAACCTCTCTCGGGAGTAAAATACGCCCCATGAAGGAGCTTGGCATGTGCCTCCCTCCAGATTGCAGATAGTGTCACTTGTGCAGTTTTTTTAATTGACAGTTGAATGGTTTTGGGCTCAATATTACTCTGAGGGATTAATGTATTCCAGTAGGAAACCAACTTTGCCAAGACCGGCTCCCCTTTATTTGTACCCAGAAGATGGTAACACGGTGCAATTGACATATGACCATTCTTTGTTAAAACGAGCCAATCATTCAGTTTACCTAGTCCCCATTCCCATCCTGCCTTCTTAACTAGATCTTGAGCAAAATGTCTTAATTGCAGATACGCAAAAAAGTCTTTGTTAGGCAGATCAAAGTCTCTTTTTAATTCTTGAAATGTTTTAATATATTTTCTTTCTTTATCAATTAATTGATGTACTTTTGTCAGCCCCTGAGTATGCCATTTTCTATAAATTTCAGAATGCAAACCTGCTTGAAAAGTAGGGTTACCTATTATGGGCAAAAGATCAGTAGCGCTATTATTGATTGAGAGAAGAGTTACTATTTTATGCCAGGCTTTAAGAGGATTAAAAATTGTTTTAAGTCTTTTAATTTCTAGGGGGACTTCCTTGGGTATTAAATGTAGTAATGCAGAGAGAGAATATGGGTAGCAGACTTTGGACTCGAGGTAATTATTCAAAACATAATTATTAGACGATATCCAGTCTGCTACAACTCGAGCAAGAAAAGAGAGATTGTATAACCTTATGTCCGGGAGAGCAAAGCCTCCATCTTTTTTTGGTACTGAAAGTTTCAAGAAAGATATCTTTGACCTCTTATTCTGCCATAGGAACTGAATCAGTGAAGTATTAATTGAACGTATTTCCTTTCCCAGAAGGATTATTGATGTATTTTGGAGTATGTATAAAAGTTTTGGAAGTAAAGCCATTTTAAAAAGAGCAATTCTTCCAGAAAGTGAAATAGGAAGATTTTGCCAGGTTAAAAGCTTTTCTTTAATCACTTTCACCACTGGAGAGATGTTCAAGGTATAAAGATCCGCAGCTCTTGTCGGAATATGGATCCCAAGATATCTAAAAGAATCTGTTACTTGGTGGAAAGGGGTTTTTAATACTGAAGTTTTATTTTTCCTAAGCCATAGTATCTCTGACTTTGATGTATTTATCTTATAGCCAGAAAATGAGCCAAATTGTTCCAGGATCTGTAAGAGTTTTGGTAAGTTTAGTTTGGTATTGGACATGTAAAGCAGCAAGTCATCAGCATAAAGACCGATTTTTATTTCGCATTTGCGAATCCTTATACCATCTAATTGTTGACGGATTTTAATTGCAAGAGATTCAATAGAAATATTAAATAGGAGCGGAGAGAGAGGACAGCCCTGCCTTGTTCCTCTGCCTAGAGAGATAGGGGGGGGAAATGTTGTTATTTACTATCAATCTTGTAGTTGGTTGTTTGTTTAAATTTTCAATAAATTCAAGAAAGTTACCTCTTATACCAAATTGCCTTAGTGATGATTTAATATGTTCATGAATTATTGAGTCGAAGGCTTTTTCAGCGTCTAAAGAAATGATAGCCAGGTCAGGTAGGTCCTCTCCTCCGTTACTAGGTGCCGCTTCAAAATATTCTGTCACTAGTAAAGCTTCCCTAATTTTTGAAGCTGAGTTGCGATTATTTAAGAAACCTGCTTGATCGGAATGTATAATTTCTGAAAGGGGCCCCTGCAGTCTTGATGCAAGAATAGCAGTAAGAATTTTATAATCCGAATTTAGCAGAGCAATTGGCCTATAAGATTCCTTGTATTCGGGATCTTTTCCATCTTTTAATATCAAAGTTGTGTAAGAGTTAGAAAATGAAGAAGGGATCAGTTTACCACTGATAAAAAAACTATTAAAAAGTGTGCAGAGATGTGAGGTAATTTCTCCAGTCAGGATCTTGTAAAATTCGTTAGGCAGACCATCTGGTCCTGCTGCCTTATTTAGAGAGAGCTTAGAAATTACTTTCTCTATTTCCTCTGAGGAGATAGGGGCATTAAGACTTTCGGCCATTTCTGATGTGAGTATAGGATGTGTAATGTCCCTCCAAAAATCATCAGATTTATGTGTGTCACTTATTTTAAGTGAATATAGTTCCTGATAATATTCATGGAATGCACCTATTATATCTTCAGCTTTGGAAAGCTGTTGTCCTTTTCTGTGCAATTTGTCTATGATTGGTTGTTTCATCTCATTTCTTATTAATTTGGCCAGCATCTTACCCGATTTATTACCATATTTATACAGTTTAGCCTGCATTTTTAGCTCTTTTTGTGTTTCTTGAAATAAGACAAAGGTATCCCTTTCATTTTTTGCTTTGACATATTTTGCCCAATTTACAGGAGTTTTGTCAAGCAAGAAATGATTATAGGAATTAATGAGACATTGGCATGACTCTTTTTCTCTAGTTCGGATTTTCTTATGTAAAGCTGAACTATATGAGATTATTTCCCCTCTCATTACTGCTTTCGCGGTATCCCAGAATATTTCAGGGCGGCTTAAATAATCTTTGTTAAAGTTTACATATTCTTTATATCTATTTATAAGCCAATTCTTAAATTTTATCTCAGACATCAAATAATAAGGAAAAAAGAAACGCGATGCAGTGGGGCGTATATATGAGAGCTGAAACTCAAGTACAATCGGCGCATGATCCGAAAGAAAAATTGATCCTATATCTGATTTTACCCCTCCCATTAACATACGTTCATCTATCAGAAATAAATCGATTCTAGAGAGTGTCTTATGCGCCTTGGAGAGGCAGGTAAAATTCTGAGTGAGAGGATTTTGATGCCTCCAAACATCCCGCAATGCTAAGTTCCGCATAATTTTTTTAAACATCTTACCCTCTAAATTATCTTTTTTTTGTTTTAACTGCTTAACATTGCGCCGTAATCTATCAATCGGGCATTGTGGTGCCATATTGTAATCTCCTCCCATTATTAGACAGCCTTCTGTGTAAGATAATAATTTGGTCTGTAAAGCATTCCAAAATTTTGGATCAATTACATTAGGACCATATGTATTACACAGCGTATACATCTTCTGGGCAATCTTTATTTTCAATAAAACATACCTCCCTTCAGGATCAGGCTCGACATGCAGAACTTCAGTATCAATTTTCTTACCTATTACTATTGCAACCCCTCTTTTCTTCTTAACACTAGGTGCAAAATATATTTCTTTTACCCATGTTGTTTTAAGTTTTAAAGATTCTTCAGCTGATAAATGGGTTTCTTGAATGAAGCCTATGTCAGTCTGAATTTTTCGTAGGTGATTGAGAATCGCCTTTCTCTTTATGGGGGTAGATATACCACCTACGTTCCATGATACTATTTTGCAATTATTTTTCCGTTTATTCATTTATAAAATAAGAAGGAGTGAGGTGAAGGAAAGGAAGAGAAGAGGGAGAAAAAAAAAAAAAAAGAAGAAGAGAAAAGAAAAAAAAAATAAATAAATAAAATAATAATATTTATACAATAAAAACACTCTCCGCATGGGTGGGAGTTGAACCATAAGACTCGCGTCTAGAAGAGACGTGGTCTTACCCATAAGCAAAAGCCTGTATATTATACTTAATCCAATAAATGGAATTCAATCATATTTATAAGGTCTAGGAGCGTGGCCTCACCAACTTTGACCTTTAATTTATAAGGAAATATTATAGTTGCCTGAAACCCTTTTTGTATCAATTTTGAACAAACAGGGGCAAGCTCCCTTCTCCTTGCTGCAGTATCAGCGGAGAAATCTTGAAACATCAAAATTGTAGTATCTCCTATTTTAACGGGTTGTTGTTTGCGGTAATACTGAAATAACGTAAGTTTATCTTGAAAATTTAATATTCTAGCAATAACAGGCCTAGGCCTAGATCTGCCTTTGTTATCAGAACTATATGAGCCAATTCTGTGTGCTCTCTCTATTGGAATGGGGTATAAGGTAGATGGCATCTTTAAAATTGTAGGCAAGGTTTCTGAGATGAAATTGACAAGGTTATCATACTGCTGTTCTTCCGGTAGACCGATAATTCTAATATTGTTCCTTCTAGAACGGTTTTCAAGATCTTCTAATCTGTTTTGAATTTTCTGTATGTTAATATTTACACCTTCTAGGTTAGAGCTATGTGCAACTGTTAGGTCTTCCAGGTCCGATACTCTTTGTTTGGCTTCCTGCAACCTGTTGGAAAATTGGCGAACCTCTTGTGTGAGAGAAAGAAAATCTTGTTTGATTTCAGCTCTGAGAGCTTCAAATTTAGGAGAGAGCGCATCTGATATGCTAGCCACTAAACTATGTATATTGGTTGTTTCTTGTGTAACTGGTGCATTTAGCAAAATTGGTTGTGCTTCCATGGCAACCTCTTGATTGCCCTTCAATTTCCTGTCTCTCTGTCTTGCTGCCATGGCTGGAGAGGGATTCCGGGGTGAAGCATGAAGAAATTTATCCATGTGCCAGTGAGAGAAAAAAAGTTATAGTGAAGCAGTTTCCTCTGCGTGAAGGAAATGTGAGAAAAAAAAAAAAAAAGTGATTGTGGTAATAGGTCCTGTAAAAGAAAACGTTCTTAGGTAGATAAGTGAGGAAGGGTATGTGTACAGTGATGGTTAAGTGAGGAAGGGAAGGGGAAGAGGGGAAAAAAAAAAGGGGGGGCGAATTCCAATGTGAGTTAAACCAGTGCTATTTGGTTGTGAGTAAGTCCAGCCAAGGATGCAGGAATCAGAGGGTATGTCAGGTCAATTTGTCAAACCACCTTAGTTTCTATTATAAAATATGTATAGTAGTTTATAAGAAAGATGTTACCTCTAAAGGTGTCTAATCCAGTATCTTATTTAAGTTTATAACCAACAGAGTGCTGATATTGTTCCAGCAGTTATAAAAGACTAGCAAACAGATATCTACACAGTAGCTTGACTAGAGCTTAATTCCTCCAATTCCGCTTGCTTGTTTTATTTGCAAGGAGAATGAGAAATCTGTTTTTTAAAGAAGAAAACGGCTGAGAATCTTTATACTCCTATAAAACCCTTCTCCCTACATAGTGATGCAGGAATTTTATTTTTGGGAGAGATAAGAGATTTATTCTTATAGGAGAGTTATTATGTAATAGGGCATGCAATTTTAAACAACTTCCCAATTTACTTTTATCACCAATTTTGCTTTGTTCTCTTGGTATTCTTAGTTGAAAGCTAAAACTAGGAGGTTCATATGCCAATTTCTTAGACCTTGAAGACTGCCTCTAATCTGAATACATTTTGACCACTAGAGGGCATTAGTTCACATGTTTCATATAGATAACATTGAGCTCATGCACGTAAAGTGACCTAGGACTGAGCACTGATTGGCTAAACTGCATGTCTGTCAAAAGAACTGAAATAAGGGGGCAGTCAGCAGAAGCTTAGATACAAGATAATTACAGAGGTAAAAGGTGTATTATTATAACTGTGTTGGTTATGCAAAACTGGGGAATGGGTAATAAAGGGATTATCTTTCTTTTTAAACAACAAAAATTCTGGTGTTGACTGACCCTTTAAGCCACAAAGCTCTTCCAGCTAAAATAGCTGAAGACATAGATTTAACATCAATTTTGATGATATCAAAAAATGGCATCACAAATGAAATTATTAGCATGTTGAATCAAGTTAACAATGCTAGACAGATCATAATCCGATACTTGTTATGCTAAAGTTTCCAACCAAAAAGTTGAAGCAACTGCAACATCAGCCAAAGAAATTGCAGGCCTAAGAAGAAGACCTGAAAATAAATAAGCTTTCCTTAGATAAGATTCAAGTTTCCTATCTAAAGGATCTTTAAAAGAAGTACTATCTTCCATAGGAATAGTAGTATGTTTAGCAAGAGTAGAGATAGCCCCATCAACTTTGGGGATCTTTTCCCAAAACTCCATTCTAACTGCTGGCAAAGGATACAATTATTTTTAAACCTTAAAGAAGGAATAAAAGAAGTACTATGCCTATTCCATTCCTTAGAAATCATATCAGAAATAACATCAGGAACTGGAAAAAAAAACTCTGGAATAACCACAGGAGGTTTATAAACAGAATTTAAACGTTTACTAGTTTAATATCAAGAGGACTAGTCTCCTCAATATCCAATATAATCAACACTTCTTCAACAAAGAACGAATGTACTCCATTTAAATAAATAAGTAGATTCGTCAGTGTCAATATCTGAGGAAGGATCTTCTGAATCAGATAGATCCTCATCAGAGGAGGATAATTCAGTATGTTGTCGGTCATTTGAAATTTCATCAACTTTATGAGAAGTTTTAAAAGACCTTTACATTTATTAGAAGGCGGGATAGCAGACAAAGCCTTCTGAATAGAATCAGCAATAAATTCTTATAAATTCACAGGTATATCTTGTACATTAGATGTTAAAAGAACAGCAACAGGCAATGTATTATTACTGATGGACACATTCTCTGCATGTAAAAGTTTATCATGACAACTTATTACAAACCACAGCTGGAGATATAATCTCCACACGATTACAACAAATGTACTTAGCTTTGGTAGAACTGATATTAGTCAGCAGGATTCCAACAGTGATTTATGAGACGGGATCAGATTGAGACATCTTGCAAATGTAAGAGAAAAAACAACATATAAAGCAAAATTATCAATTTCCTTATATGGCAGTTTCAGGAATGGAAAAAAAATGCAAACAGCATAGCCCTCTGATAGAGAAAAAAGGCAATAGGCATATAGGAATGGGGTTTAAAATATTGGAAATATTTGGCGTCAAGTATGACGCACAAACAAACAGAATTTTTTTTGGCGTTAACAACATCCGGAAATGACACACTCGCGTCAATGAAGACGCAACCTTGTGAAAGGACTCGGCGTCAACAAAGACACCGGAAATTACGAATTTGCGTCATCGAACGTAACTTTGCGCCGAAAAAATATTGCGACAAAAATTATGCAATATAGTTTGGCATTTTGCGCCCTCGTGAGCCTAATTCTGCCCGCAAATTTAAAATGAATTTTAAATTGAAAAAAGACTAAACCCCAGGTAAGAAATACATTTTCCTAAAAAATGCATTTCCCAGATATGAAACTGACAGTCTGCAAAAGGAAATATACTGAAACCTGAATCATGGCAAATATAAGTACAATACATATATTTAGAACTTTATATAAATACATAAAGTGCCAAACCATAGCTGAGAGTGTCTTAAGTAATGAAAACATACTTACCAAAAGACACCAATCCACATATAGCAGATAGCCAAACCAGTACTGAAACAGTTATCAGTAGAGGTAATGGAATATGAGAGTATATCGTCGATCTGAAAAGGGAGGTAGGAGATGAATCTCTAAGACCGATATCAGAGAACCTATGAAATAGATCTCCCGTGAGGAAAACCGTTGCATTCAAAAGGTGATACTCCCTTGACATCCCTCTGTCATTCACTGCACTCTGAGAGGAACCGGGCTTGAGCATGCTGAGAAGCGCATATCAACGTAGAAATCTTAGCACAAACTTACTTCACCACCTCCATAGGAGGCAAAGTTTGTAAAACTGAATTGTGGGTGTGGTGGGGGTGTATTTATAGGCATTTTGAGGTTTGGGAAACTTTGCCCCTCCTGGTAAGATTGTATATCCCATACGTCACTAGCTCATGGACTCTTGCCAATTACATGAAAGAAAATGCCATTTTCATATTGGAAAAGCACTGAACCATAAAGGGCTTAATTTATCAATTATTTGGGGAATTCTCCTTTCTGTTCTCCTGTCAGTTCTCCTCAGCTCGCCTTTG
Source organism: Bombina bombina (assembly GCF_027579735.1). NCBI lineage: Eukaryota > Metazoa > Chordata > Amphibia > Anura > Bombinatoridae > Bombina > Bombina bombina. The sequence goes on along the minus strand of NC_069504.1, from coordinate 696,515,305 downwards.
GAGAGGCGCACTGTTCACCCGTATTTATCATAAAAAAGTTGTTTTTTTCTTTGCGCTTCTCCATAGGAGAGCTGAGGAAAACTAATGATACATTTCTCTTGTCGGATTAGTATCTGCGCCTTATTTATCACTGAAAATAAACAACTATTCTCCATGGAAGTCATATATAAACCAATAGATATATTTATACAGCCTTTCTAGTAACTTTTTTTAACGCCCCTCTTTTGATGACGCCAATATAAATTATTATTGTGCTCCAATAACTATTATAATTGCGCTATGTTATAGATAATTTTTGCACCTTGTAGAGCCCTTTTTAACTGCTTCTTCTACAACTGGTAGAGAATAGATTTCTAATGCTGTTCTGCACAGTAGCTATGGAAAACTTTAATGCAGGAACTTACAGGAGAACGTTCAGTCCTCCACAGGAGAATATAAATTATACATTTGTAACTAGGAGAATTAATGAGGACTATATGAAATACAACTAAAATGATCTAATTTAACCCTTTTTTTGGAGAAGATGTTCTCCAAGGAGAGTGAGAACAGAGTAGGGGAGATTTACAGTCAAACTTGCCCAATTTTTGGTGCATTTTTAATGATAAATAGGGGCATTATTTCTCATGAGAACTTTTAGGAGAAATAAAGGAGAATTGAAATGATAAATCGAGAGCAAAATGATTGTATAGAAAATTAGCAAATACAGGCAAGTATCCCTGCTTGCTTTTCACCAGAAGTACTCTGTATATGGTGGAGATAAAAGCATGAACTTAAAATCCTCCATTTCATAAAGGTTAAAACCATAAAATTATTTTATAAAAAATTAGCAATCTAGGAAAATATCCCCGCTTGGATTGGATGTCAGAATAGTCACCCATACCATGCATGGACAATATCTACTTAGGTAATCACCTCTCACCTAATCCCAAGTTATCAACTACAAACAATAACACAATAGACACATTGAACTCAACAACCAAAGGCACTTGATAACATGCAAAACTGGCCTTTTCAGTATGTTTGTGAGTTTTCCAAAACTATTTGGAATAATTCTAAGAATTTTTGCATGTGCAATACACTCTGAAATGGCCACTAAACCAACTTTAGATGTCAATATGAAAATATGATTTATATTCATCACTATTGTATAGTCCGTCAGCAGTGATATATATCCATATGTAAATGTATTTAATAGACATATACGTGATATCTCGTACAGCTAACAAAATCTGTAGGAAACGCGTGAAAACAAAAACCACAACCACAACATCTAGAAATGGTATTTAGAATCGTGTGTCACCATCTTTTTACAGTAATAGACATTTGACAAAGAAAAACCTTGTTCTGTACACTGAGGTTTGAAACTTTTATTGATATTTTAAGCCTCATTACTTAGCGGTTTTATGATTTACAATATGAGAACTGTAAAAATCCCTTTATAGAAGATGAGATACGTTTTTGTCATTTTCTTCTTATGAGAATTAATTTCCAGCAATCTTCTTATTGATTTTAGATGAAAATATTGCCAAAATAGAAAATTAACGCCTAGATTTAGAGTTCTGCGTTTGCCGTCAAAAGCAGCGTTAAGGGGTCCTAACGCTGCTTTTGGCCGCCCGCTGGTATTTAGAGTCAGGCAGGAAAGGGTCTAACGCTCACTTTCAAGCCGCGACTTTTCCATACCGCAGATCCCCTTACGCCAATTGCGTATCCTTTCTTTTCAATGGGATCTTCTATTTAGAGTCTTGGCTGAAGTGAGCGGTAGAGCCTCTACTGGCAAAAAAAGTCAGTATTTAAGAGCTTTATGGGCTAACGCCAGTTTATAAAGCTCTTAACTACTGTGCTCTAAAGTACACTAACACCCATAAACTACCTATGTACCCCTAAACCGAGGTCCCCCCACATCGCCGCCACTATAATAAATATTTTTAACCCCTAATCTGCCGACTGCACACCACCGCCACCTACATTATCCCTATGAACCCCTAATCTGCTGCCCCTAACATCGCCGACACCTACATAATATTTATTAACCCCTAATCTGCCCCCCCAACGTCGCCGCTACCCCTAATCTGCTGACCGGACCTCGCCGCCACTATAATAAATGTATTAACCCCTAAACCGCTGCACTCCCGCCTCGCAAACACTATAATAAATAGTATTAACCCCTAATCTGCCCTCCCTAACATCGCCGCCACCTAACTTCAAGTATTAACCCCTAATTTGCCGACCGGACCTAGCCGCTACTCTAATAAAGTTATTAACCCCTAAAGCTAAGTCTAACCCTAACCCTAACACCCCCCTTAATATAATAAATATAATTTTAATCTAACGAAATAAATTAAATCTTATTAACTAAAGTATTCCTATTTAAAACTAAATACTTACCTGTAAAATAAACCCTAATATAGCTACAATATAACAAATAATTATATTGTAGCTATTTTAGGATTTATATTTATTTTACAGGCAACTTTGTATTTATTTTAACTAGGTACAATAGCTATTAAATAGTTATTAACTATTTAATAGCTACCTAGTTAAAATAATTACAAAATTACCTGTAAAATAAATCCTAACATAAGTTACAATTAAACCTAACACTACACTATCAATAAATTAATTAAATTACCTACAATTACATACAATTAAATAAACTAAACTAAATTACAAAAAAACAAAACACTAAATTACAAAAAATAAAAAAAGATTACAAGAAAATTAGGCTAATTACACCTACTCTAAGCCCCCTAATAAAATAAAAAAGCCCCCCAAAATAATAAAGGTCCCTACCCTATTCTAAATTAAAAAGTAACCAGCTCTTTTACCAGCCCTTAAAAGGGCTTTTTGCGGGGCATGCCCCTAAGTAATCAGCTCTTTTGCCTGTAAAAAAAAATACAACCCGCCCCCCAACATTAAAACCCACCACCCACATACCCCTACTCTAACCCACCCAAACCCCCCTTAAATAAACCTAACACTACCCCCCTGAAGATCTCCCTACCTTGAGTCGTGTTCACCCAGCCGGGCACCGATGGACCAAAAGAGGACATCCGGAGCGGCAGAAGTCTTCATCCTATCCGGGCAGAAGAGGACATCCGGACCGGCAGACATCTTCATCCAAGTGGCATCTTCTATCTTCATCCATCTGGAGCGGAGCGGAGCCATCTTCTTCCAGCCGACGCAGATCCATCCTTTTCAACCGACGCCTACTCGCCGAATGAAGGTTCCTTTAAATGACATCATCCAAGATGGCGTCCCTCGAATTCCGATTGGCTGATAGGATTCTATCAGCCAATCGGAATTAAGGTAGGAAAAATCTGATTGGCTGATCCAATCAGCCAATCAGATTGAGCTCGCATTCTATTGGCTGATCGGAACAGCTGGAACGGCTGGAAGAAGATGGCTCCGCTCCGGATGGATGAAGATAGAAGATGCCGCTTGGATGAAGATGTCTGCCGGTCCGGATGTCCTCTTCTGCCCGGATAGGATGAAGACTTCTGCTGCTCCGGATGTCCTCTTTTGGTCCATCGGTGCCCGGCTGGGTGAACACGACTCAAGGTAGGGAGATCTTCAGGTGGGTAGGTGTAATTAGCCTAATATTCTTGTAATCTTTTTTAATTTTTTGTAATTTAGTTTTTTTTTTTTTTTTGTAATTTAGTTTAGTTTATTTAATTGTATGTAATTGTAGGTAATTTATTTAATTAATTTATTGATAGTGTAGTGTTAGGTTTAATTGTAACTTAGGTTAGGATTTATTTTACAGGTAATTTTGTAATTATTTTAACTAGGTAGCTATTAAATAGTTAATAACTATTTAATAGCTATTGTACCTAGTTAAAATAAATACAAAGTTGCCTGTAAAATAAATATAAATCCTAAAATAGCTACAATATAATTATTCGTTATATTGTAGCTATATTAGGGTTTATTTTACAGGTAAGTATTTAGTTTTAAATAGGAATACTTTAGTTAATAAGATTTAATTTATTTTGTTAGATTAAAATTATATTTAATTTAGGGGGGTGTTAGGGTTAGGGTTAGACTTAGCTTTAGGGGTTAATACATTTATTATAGTAGCGGCGAGGTCTGGTCGGCAGATTAGGGGTTAATACATGAAGTTAGGTGGCGGCGACGTTGGGGGGGCAGATTAGGGGTTAATACTATTTATTATAGGGTTTGCGAGGCGGGAGTGCGGCGGTTTAGGGGTTAATAACTTTATTAGAGTAGCGGCGAGGTCCGGTCGGCAGATTAGGGGTTAATAAGTGTAGGTAAGGTAGCGGCGATGTTGGGGGGGCAGATTAGGGGTTAATAAATATAATATAGGGGTCAGCGATGTTACGGGCAGCAGATTAGGGGTACAAAGGTATAATGTAGGTTGCAGCGTTGTCCGGAGCGGCAGATTAGGGGTTAATAGTATAATGCAGGTGTCAGCAATAGCGGGTGCGGCAGATTAGGAGTTTATGAGTGTAAGGTTAGGGGTGTTTAGACTCGGGGTTCATGTTAGGGTGTTAGGTGCAGACTTAGAAAGTGTTTCCCCATAGGAAACAATGGGGCTGCTTTGGGAGCTGAACGCTGCTTTTTTGCAGGTGTTAGGTTTTTTTTCATCCCAAACTGCCCCATTGTTTCCTATGGGGGAATCGTTACCGCCAGCTTACCGCTACCGTAAGCAACGCTGGTATTGAGGGTTGAAGTGGCGTTCATTCGGCTCAACGCACCCTTTTTGGAGCCTAATGCAGCCCTTCAGACAACTCTAAATACCAGCGTTGTCTTAAGGGTGCGTTGGGAAAAAAAGCTGCGTTAGCTACGCGGGTCTTTACCGACAAAACTCTAAATCTAGCCGTAAGTTTTCTCAGTTAATAAAAAATAATTAAATAATTTAAAAATATTAAGCGCTAGATTACAAGTGGAGAACAATCAATATCTAAGGGTGCTTTATCTTTTCTGTGACTTTAAACAAAGAATAATGCACAATATGGTATTACAAGTGGCTAGTTAATTATTGTGGCAAAAGCATCTTAAATGGACATGATGCCCAAATATTGAAGCTCTTGAAAGTAATGCAGCAGAGCAGTGAAAAGCTGACTAGAAAATATCACCTGAACATCTCTATGTAAAAAAGGAAGATAACCTACTTTAAAATTTCCTCAGAAGCCACATCAAATTGTAAAGGGACTTTAAGCAGCCAATCAGGATGCTAGTCCTTGGACTTGCAAGAGAGCTTGCATCTGGCATGTGCAGGCATAGTCATGTTATTTCCCTACTCAGTTTAAGGACGTTTACTATGAAATATTGTAAGATTTCAGTGAAATCTCATGAGATCACAGTAAAGCAAAGCATGACCTCAGCACTGCTGATGTTGATTGGCTGTTGTTTTTTTTCCAACTTGCAGCTGGACAGTAGCTGAAGGATACTTACTTTTGTGAGCTGAAGAAATTTTGCGGTAAAATATCTTCCTTTTGTCCTACAACTGAAATGGAAATTTCTGAACTGGAGAAAGACTTACACTGTTTTTTTTTTTTTTCCAGGACTATCAAGCTTTAAAGTCTGTATGGTGAAATTAATAAAATTACGGTTGGGCAGAATTGTGATCATGTTTGTACATCTATTAAGATGGGGCTGAAGAATAAATAAATGCTTACACATAACAATAATTCAGTTGATTAGTATTGAAGGATTTTGCTAAAATGAAACAACGTTTAATGTTAAAGCAGAAACATAGAGTTAGACCTAATCTAAGTTTAGAGGAATTTAAAGCACTAAAGCCCTTGAAAAAAAAAACTATTGGGGCCTATTTATCATTGTGCCAATCTCAACGCATTCGCTGGAGTCAATACGCTCACCAGACATTGATGCCGCAAATCTACATACGATGGCCTTATTTATTAAAAACTCTGTCAAAAACATGCGCGTCAAGTACGGAGTGATGATCATCGGACTGTTGATAAATAAGAGTCATCGATGTTGTGGAAATTCAGTTTTTTCCAACTTTATTTATACCATTTCATTACTGTCTATGAACAAGCACATTTCTCTAAAGCTAATCTTTTATTTTTCATCTGTTAATGTCCAACAAATAGCTAGATTTATACCTGAACAAACAATAATATCTCATAGAAAGTTATTTTCTATTTATTTGTCATGCAAAAAACTGATATATGATATTTCCACATAAATTAATGTGTATTTGTTTTTCTAGAAATCATGATATGCCTATCTCATGTTTTTTTTGTTTTTTTTAAATGATTATTAATGCTATAATTTGTACATATATCTTTGTAAATACTTGTGTATATATATATATATATATATATATATATATATATACATATATATATATATGTGTGTGTGTTATGTCAGAAATCTTTTGCAAACATATTTACATGTCCCTAAATTCCCTTTATTGTTCTAAACAATGCTGTCTTTCATAGCTCTGTGTTTATTTATACCACTATATGTATATAGTTTAAATTTATTATTATTCTGAGCAGGAATAATTGCGAATATAACATGTAATCAGGGCATCATATGTATTTATTTGCAATCAATTGATATTTTAAGAGCTGGGCCAGTTTTCTCTCTGCACCTGTGTAACCCCTCCTGATTGCAGTCTAGTTTCAAACACCACACCTACACAGGTGTTATAAAATGGGCTGGCATGTAAGATGACATTTCTTAATGAAAATGAAATTCAAAAGAAGGAAGAAAAACACTGAAAATAGCATGACAATAAAGAGGTGATTTTAATTTTTGCTGTATCTGAATCATGACAGTTTAATGTTAGGTAAACTATCCATTTGAGCTTAAGATTATATTGAATCAAACATCATTCCAATTTTAAAATAATTGTCTAAAATATTACACTGTGTGTCCTAATGTCATCATCAATGTTTAACTTTAATACTAATTTCACATATACATACTTTCAAAGTATAATACACAATGTAACAAATGGCACTTACAAGTTCTGATGAGTAATCAATGACACAAGTATTAAGCAATTTGATTCGTTAGTGATAGTAGAAAATGTATATTTAAATCAGATTGGCTGATGTCATAAATCATGTGATTATGCATTTCCCAATCAAAAGTGGTGGAAAAATTCACTAGTTTGTGGGTTGTTTAGGAGTATTGCGTCAAATTTGGTGCGAAAAGTGTTGCGTCAAATTTGGTGCAAAGTGGAGAGTGGGACTTATGTATTTATGTAATGTTTATCTCTATATCTACTAGTGCACCGAGTTTGGAGCACTACTTGCTTTGTAATGAGAGACAAAAATGTAACATAATCAATAAGTAGTAATGTATGTCATTTTTATCCCTATATCTACTAGTGCACCAAATTTGGAGCAATAATATTGTTTGGTTTAGAAAGAGTATACAATTTTCATAAAGTTTCTAATCTACTTTTATTATCTAATATGCTTCATTGTCTTGCAGCATCGAGCATAACCGTTCTGTGTTTTCAGACTCCCATTGATTTCTATGGCATTCGCAGACTCAAGGGTGGCGGTTTGAACGATAGGTACGCTGCATCGGAATTGATGCGAGCGTACCTATTGAATGTTTGATAAATTGGGAAGAGGGTCAAATAGAGTCAAATTTGAATTGGAAACATCTGGAATGATGCAAGCATCGATCTGCGTCGGATTGATATTGCGGGAGTGTATATTACGTCACACATTTCAACATTTGACGATCTTGATGCTTTGTTAACTACAGCTGATCAATCTTGCGTTGAATTTGACGCGGGATTCCAGTGTATTATCAGTTGAAGCTTTGATAAATCTACCCCATTGTATTAAAGGCAGCAGACAAGGGATGGGGCCACTGTCATTTTAAATTGTGAAGATTACATACAGGAATGTATAAGACAGTTGGGTGATAGAGGTATAAGGAATTTTAAGTGGTGACCCTAAGTTTAAAATACAGTGTGAAATATAAAATGCATGCAACATAGCTACATTTTTGGATAAGGTATTGCAAACTGATGTTATTAATTTAACATCTTATATTAAAGATACTGGGGATTTCATTAACAAGTTAAGCAATTTGATGTTGGATACTAATAATTATATTATGTATACTCTTGGTGTTCAAAGCCTTTATACATCAATTAAGCATGAAAGCGGTATCTCTTGTGGAAGATACAGTATACAACAGATACAATTTATGGAAGATTTATTGAGATTGGTTTTGTTTAATATCTATTTTTTGTTTGAAGATACGTGGTAAATTCAAAACAGGAAACTGCAGTAGGGTCGAATGTTGCCCCCTCTTATGCCAACATAATTATGGGGAATTTTGAAGAAAAAGATTATTTACAATTTGGTGCCACAGGGTTAGTGACATTGCCTCATTGCATGAATTTGTTGCTGAACTTAATAGAGCAGTACAAGGCATTAAAGGGACATTGAACACTAGATAAATGCTAGATAGAATGATGCATTCAAAGAAAAGATTAGTCTGAGAATAACATGCAGATGTATTTTTTAAAGCTTCATTTGCTGTTTAAATATTGATAAAATAGGTGTAAAGTTTAATGTCTTTAAAAGAATGAAGCTGCCATGTTGTAACTTAGGTTACCTTCTCTGCTGTGGCCAATTAGGGACAGTTATAAATAGGTAACTAGAGTGTGCTGCCAATGACTGTGTGGAATATAACAGTGTTCTGCACTTTCATTTCTAACAAGAACTGAAAAGCTCACAATTTCAGAATGGAATTACAGGAAAAGGGGACAAAATAAATAATGAAAGTATATTGCAGAGTTTATTTCTATATATGATTTATCATCTTATATTGCCATCTTAAAGTGTTTAATGTCCATTTACATTTACTTTAACTTGGAGCGAGGAACAGGTAGTATTTCTTGACACTAGGGTTGTGAGAAATATAGAATATCACTGTTTAAGATGTGATATGCATAAAAAACAATCTACTGACAGGAATAACCTACCAGATTACAACAGTTTTCACCCTAAAAGGTTATTAAATTATTTACCAAGAAGTTGATACAGGTAAAATGAATTGTGTTGTGAATCAGGAATTAAAGATCTATGACAGACTGTGTGAGATGGGTGAGAAATTTGTTGCAAGATTTTACCCTAGGGAAGTTATTCAGATAAAATAAAAGGTTAATATGATACCAAGGGAATGTTTGTTACAACAAAGCAGAAACAAGTCTAAGGATGATCATTTGGTTTTAGTCTCAAAATTTGTAAATCATAGTGATGGACACCTCCAATGATGTCATATAAGTGGAACAAGAATTTAAAAGAGCTTTTGGTTAAAACAGATATTGGGAGTAAAAAGAGGTCAGAAGTTGGTTACATAATTAAAATGAATAAGGGTTGTTACCCTTGCTTGGAGTTGTAACTCCATGATTAAAGGGACCACGTGTTCACATCCCAGGTCTGGTAAGATCTATGAGATTGAGGATTACTTTACATGTGAGTCTAGTTATATAGCGTATTTGATCAAATGCCCATGTTCCAAGATCTATATCGGCGAGATGACAAGGAAGACACAAAACCAAATTTGGGAGCATAAGTACATTATAAGATGTAAGAATTGGGATGCTCCGGTGTCTGCCCGTTTTTTATAGGCTGGGCATTTGATCAATTAGTTAAGATGGCAGGTTACAGATCAGGTAAGAATGCCAAGGAGAGGGGTAAAGAGAGTTGCTGTTAAAGAGGAGAGAATTATATTGGATATCTACTTTGAATACACTGATTCCTAATGGAACGAAGAAAGATTATGATGTCTCTGTATTTTTGTGATGATTTTTTTTCCTCTCTGATGTACAGTACACCCCTAGTGGGGGAAATTGTGAAATGTATCTTTTTAGGCATTTGAAGGGACAGTAAATGGCAAAATAAACGTTCATGATTCAGATAGGGCATGTAATTTAAAAAAAAACTTCACAATTTACTTTTTTTCATTAAATTTGCTTTGATCTCTTGGTATTCTTAGTTGAAAGCTAAACCTTTGTAGGCTCATATGCTAATTTCTAAGTCCTTGAAGGCCACCTCTTATCTGAATGCATTTGACAGTTTTTCACAGCTATAGAGCGTTAGTTCATGTGTGCCATATAGATAGCATTGTGCTCATGCCTGTGGAGTTTTTTTTAAGAGTCAGCACTAATAGCCTGAAATGCAAGTCTGTCAAAAGATCTGAGATAAGGAGGCAGTCTGCAGAAGCTTAGATACAAGGTAGTTACAGAGGTAAAAGGTATATTAATATATCAGTGTTGGTTATGCAAAATTGGGGAATGGTAAATAAAGGGATTATCTATCTTTTAAAGCAATAACATTTTTGGTGTTTACTGTCCCTTTTACATAGATAATGTAGGACCACTAGGTGGCGGTGTAGGTTTGATGAAAAAACTTTTATATTGGTGATAGCTTTGGTAATTAATGAAAGTTGGTTTTATTTTGTAATATAAAGAAGGATTCTGTGATTAATTCTAGGTTGGTTAACCTGAAACGTTGCTGTATTATTGTTATGGGTCCTGCCACTGAATAAAGCTTTGAAACTATTAAGTGCTGTCAGTGGCTGCTGAGGAATTATGAAGATGGAGGTGCACTTGGCCCCGTCCCTGACCACACCCTTTGAAAAAGCCCCACCCCTCAGATGGCTCTTTCTCTACACATACACATGGAGAGGGAGAGAGAGAGAAAGAGAGGGAGAGAGAGAGAAAAAGAGAGGGAGAGAGAGAGAAAAAGAGAGGGAGAGAGAGAAAATGAGAGGGAGAGAGAGAAAAAGAGAGAGAGAGAGAGAGAGAGAGAGAGAGAGAGAGAGAGAGAGAGAGAGAGAGATAGAAAGAGAGGGAGAGAGAGAGAAAAAAAGAGAGAGAGAGAAAGAGAGGGAGAGAGAGTGAAAAAGAGGGATATAGAGAGAGAAAGAGAGGGAGAGAGAGAAAGAAAGGGAGAGAGAGAGAAAGAAAGAAAGAAAGAAAGAGAGAGAACGAGAGAGAATGAGAGAGAAAGAAAGAGAGAGAAAGAGAAAGAAAGAGAGAGAGAGAAAAAGAGAGAGAGAAAGAGAGAGAGATGGTACATACAGTAGAATGGGCACATTAGCACATCATGCAGATATGGTACATATATGGTACATACAGTAGGATGGACATGTTAGCATATCATGCAGACATGGTACATATATGGTACATACAGTAGAATGGACACGTTAGCGCATCATGCAGGCATGATAACGTATGATGCACACAAATTAACTGTTATTCAGACCGGTACATATTACTAACCTTGTAATAAAACGCATAATAGTGAATACAATATGTAATTGGTGGGGGACAATATGAGCACAGAGACAATGAGTTACTGTTACAGTACATTACAGGGTGTTGTATTGAGACACAGTGACAGGGGACAGATACAGTAGTTGACAGAGTCAGACATCGGTGTACACTATGCAACACCACATAACCAGTATGTGGTCATAACACACACAGACAGGTCTAGGGGAGACAGGCACACATGTATAGACAATAGGACACCCAAACTGAGTAACACTGGCCCCACTCCATGTGATGCACAGAATAACAACTAGTGAGGTGTCTCAGATATCGTGATAGCAATGTAAAATGAAGTCAGTGTGACACGATATGGCATGAGACATGGCAGTTGCGATCATGACACACACAGGAACAGTAATACAGCATGTCTATATACATGGAAATAGCTATGTCTTCTACATAAAACACAAGTACTTCGTACTATACCAGTGATACACAGATGAGTGTCAGAGCCCTTAGCTGCTGGATTTTTCTTGTGTATAAAGTCTATGAGCCATGACACACACTTGCCTTAAGCCGGATCCTGACTGAAACTGCACATTCCCATCGCTGAAAAGCCCGACCACTGCTTAGAGCTCACAGCTCACTCACTCTGGGGTTCCGCAGCGTCATCACGTAACTGTAGTGATGACCGTTAGCACCACCTCTCTGCTGTCTCACACTGTCTATTGTACAGGCGGAACTGTGCGATTAAGACAGTATAGGGATGGGTTGGGAGGCGGAGCAGGCTGCAGGCAAATCTAGCTGAAAGCACTATAATGACAGGTATCAGGCTAACCGCACGTGCAGGTAAATAAAAATAAAAAAAGATACAAACATTTAAAAAAAAAAAAAAAAAAAAAAGACTTTTTCAATTTTTTTATCAAGCTGTCAACCGCAAATACGCTGGAATTCCGCAGCGTATTTGTGGCGAGCCTGATTCGCCTTATTTATGAAACCCTACAGACCGGCAAAAGTAGAATTTAGTGACGTCCTCCAGACGGGCAGAAGTCTTCATCCAGACGGCATCTTCTATCTTCATCCATCCGGCGCGGAGCGGCTCCATCTTAAAGACATCTGACGCGGAGCATCCTCTTCCATCGACGGCGACTTTAGAATGAAAGTTCCTTTAAGTGACGTCATCCAAGATGGCTTCCCTTCAATTCCGATTGGCTGATAGAATTCTATCAGCCAATCGGAATTAAGGTAGGAAAAATCCTATTGGCTGATGCAATCAGCCAATAGGATTGAAGTTCAATCCTATTGGCTGATCCAATCAGCCAATAGGATTCAGCTTGCATTCTATTGGCTGATTGGATCAGCCAATAGGATTGAACTTCAATCCTATTGGCTGATTGCATCAACCAATAGGATTTTTCCTACCTTAATTCCGATTGGCTTATAGAATTCTATCAGCCAATCTGAATTGAAGGGACGCCATCTTAGATGACGTCACTTAAAGGAACCTTCAATCTACAGTCGCCGTCAATGGAAGAGGATGCTCCATGTCGGATGTCTTGAAGATGGAGCCGCTCCGCGCCGGATGGATGAAGATAGAAGATGCCGTCTGGATGAAGACTTCTGCCCATCTGGAGGACCTCTTCTGCCCATCCTGGATGAAGACTTCTGCCCGTCTGGAGGACCACTTCGCCCGGCTTCGTTGAGGACTTCGGCCCAGTTGGGTGAAGATTTCTCAAGGTAGGGTGATCTTCAAGGGGTTAGTGTTAAGTTTTATTAAGGGGGGATTGGGTGGGTTTTAGAGTAGGGTTGGGTGTGAGGGTGGTGGGTTTTAATGTTGGGGGGGGTATTGTACTTTTTTTGCAGGTAAAAGAGCTGATTACTTTGGGGCAATGCCCCGCAAAAATCCCTTTTAAGGGCTATTTGTAATTTAGTATAGGGTAGGGCTTTTTATTATTTTGGGGGGCTTTTTTATTTTATTAGGGGGATTAGATTAGGTGTAATTAGTTTAAAAAACTTGTAATTATTTTATTATTTTCTGTAATTTAGTGTTTGTTTGTTTTTTGTACTTTAGATCATTTTATTTAATTAGTAGTTAATTGTATTTAATGTAGGTAATTAATTTAATTATAGTGTAGTGTTAGGTGTAATTGTAACTTAGGTTAGGTTTTATTTTACAGGTACCTTTGTCTTTATTTTAGCTAGGTAGTTATTAAATAGTTAATAACTAGTTAATAACTATTGTACCTAGTTAAAATAAATACAAAGTTGCCTGTAAAATAAAAATAAATCCTAAGCTAGCTACAATGTAACTTTTAGTTATATTGTAGCTATCTTAGGATTTATTTTTATTTTATAGGCAACTTTGTATTTATTTTAGCTAGGTAGTTATTAAATAGTTAATAACTATTTAATAACTATTGTACCTAGTTAAAATAAATACAAAGTTGCCTGTAAAATAAAAATAAATCTTAAGCTAGCTACAATGTAACTTTTAGTTATATTGTAGCTATCTTACGCCTAGATTTAGAGTTCTGCGGCCAAAGGGGTGCGTCAGCTACGCTGGCTTTTTTCTGGCCGCACCTTTTAAATACTGCTGGTATTGAGAGTTCACAGAATGGCTGCGTTAGGCTCCAAAAAAGGAGCGTAGAGCATATTTAACGCAACTTCAACTCTCGATACCAGCGGTGCTTACGGACGCGGCCAGCTTCAAAAACGTGCTCGTGCACGATTCCCCCATAGAAAACAATGGGGCTGTTTGAGCTGAAAAAAAACCTAACACCTGCAAAAAAGCCGCGTTCAGCCCCATTGTTTGCTATGGGGAAACACTTCCTACGTCTGCACCTAACACTCTAACATGTACCCCGAGTCTAAACACCCCTAATCTTACACTTATTAACCCCTAATCTGCCGCCCCTGCTATCGCTGACCCCTGCATATTATTATTAACCCCTAATCTGCCGCTCCGTAAACCGCCGCTACTTACATTATCCCTATGTACCCCTAATCTGCTGCCCCTAACACCGCCGACCCCTATATTATATTTATTAACCCCTAATCTGCCCCCCACAACGTCGCCTCCACCTGCCTACACTTATTAACCCCTAATCTGCCGAGCGGACCGCACCGCTATTATAATAAAGTTATTAACCCCTAATCCGCCTCACTAACCCTATAATAAATAGTATTAACCCCTTATCTGCCCTCCCTAACATCGCCGACACCTAACTTCAAACATTAACCCCTAATCTGCCGACTGGAGCTCACCGCTATTCTAATAAATGTATTAACCCCTAAAGCTAAGTCTAACCCTAACACTAACACCCCCCTAAGTTAAATATAATTTAAATCTAACGAAATTAATTAACTCTTATTAAATAAATTATTCCTATTTAAAGCTAAATACTTACCTGTTAAATAAATCCTAATATAGCTACAATATAAATTATAATTATATTATAGCTATTTTAGGATTTATATTTATTTTACAGGCAACTTTGTATTTATTTTAACTAGGTACAATAGCTATTAAATAGTTAAGAACTATTTAATAGCTAAAATAGTTAAAATAATTACAAAATTACCTGTAAAATAAATCCTAACCTAAGTTACAATTAAACCTAACACTACACTATCAATAAATTAATTAAATAAAATAGCTACAATTACCTACAATTAAACCTAACACTACACTATCAATAACTTAATTAAATACAATATCTACAAATAAATACAATGAAATAAACTAACTAAAGTACAAAAAATAAAAAAGAACTAAGTTACAAAAAATAAAAAAATATTTACAAACATTAGAAAAATATTACAACAATTTTAAACTAATTACACCTACTCTAACCCCCCTAATAAAATAACAAAGCCCCCCAAAATAAAAAAATGCCCTACCCTATTCTAAATTAAAAAAAGTTCAAAGCTCTTTTACCTTACCAGCCCTGAACAGGGCCCTTTGCGGGGCATGCCCCAAAGAATTCAGCTCTTTTGCCTGTAAAAAAAACACTTACAATACCCCCCCCCAACATTACAACCCACCACCCACATACCCCTAATCTAACCCAAACCCCCCTTAAATAAACCTAACACTAAGCCCCTGAAGATCTTCCTACCTTATCTTCACCATACCAGGTTCACCGATCGGTCCTCGGAAGTGTTGATCCAAGCCCAAGCAGGGGGCTGAAGAGTGACGTCCATCCTCGGGCTGAAGTCTGGATCCAAGCGGCGGCTAAAGAACTCCATCATCGGGCTGAAGTCGGAAGTCCATCATCGGGATGAAGTCTTCTATCAAGCCGCATCTTCAATCTTCTTTCTTCTGGAGCGGAGCGGAGCCATCTTCTTCCAAGCCGACGCGGAACATCCTCTTCAACCGACGCCTACTCGCCGAATGACGGTTCCTTTAAATTACGTCATCCAAGATGGCGTCCCTCGAATTCCGATTGGCTGATAGGATTCTATCAGCCAATCGGAATTAAGGTAGGAATATTCTGATTGGCTGATGGAATCAGCCAATCAGAATCAAGTTCAATCCGATTGGCTGATCCAATCAGCCAATCAGATTGAGCTCGCATTCTATTGGCTGTTCCGATCAAAGTTGCCTGTAAAATAAATATTAATCCTAAAATAGCTATAATATAATTATAATTTATATTGTAGCTATATTAGGGTTTATTTTACAGGTAAGTATTTAGATTTAAATAGGAATAATTTATTTAATAAGAGTTAATTTATTTTGTTAGAATAAAATTATATTTAACTTAGGGGGGTGTTAGGGTTAGGGTTAAAATTAGCTTTAGGGGTTAAAAAATGTATTAGAGTAGCGGGGAGCTCCGATCGGCAGATTAGGGGTTAATACTTGAAGTTAGGTGTCGGCGATGTTAGGGAGGGCAGATACTATTTATTATAGGGTTATTGAGGCGGGAGTGAGGCGGATTAGGGGTTAATACATTTATTATAGTAGCGGTGCGATCTGCTCGACAGATTAGGGGTTAATAAGTGTAGACAGGTGGAGGCGACGTTGTGGGGGGCAGATTAGGGGTTAATAAATATAACATAGGGGTCGGCGGTGTTAGGGGCAGCAGATTAGGGGTACATAGCTATAATGTAGCTGGCGGCGGCGTGCGGACGGCAGATTAGGGGTTAATAAGTGTAGGTAGCTGGCGGCGACGTTGTGGGGGGCAGATTAGGGGTTAATAAATATAATATAGGGGTCGGCGGTGTTAGGGGCAGCAGATTAGGGGTACATAGGGATAACGTAGTTGGCGGCAGTGTACGGAGCGGAAGATTAGGGGTTAAAAAATTTTTATAGAGTGGCGGCGATGTGGGGGGGCCTCGGTTTAGGGGTACATAGGTAGTTTATGGGTGTTAGTGTACTTTAGAGCACAGTAGTTAAGAGCTTTATAAACCAGCGTTAGCCCAGAAAGCTCTTAACTACTGACTTTTTTCTGCGGCTGGAGTTTTGTCGTTAGATTTCTAACGCTCACTTCAGCCACGACTCTAAATACCGGAGTTAGAAAGATCCCATTGAAAAGATAGGATACGCAATTGACATAAGGGGATCTGCGGTATGGAAAAGTCGCGGCTGGAAAGTGAGCGTTAGACCCTTTAATGACTGACTCCAAATACCAGAGGGCGGTAAAAACCAGCGTTCGGAGCCTCTAACGCTGGTTTTGACGGCTACCGCCCAACTCTAAATCTAGGCCTTAGGGTTTATTTTATAGGTAAGTATTTAGTTTTAAATGGGAAAAATGTATTTATATTTATTTAAATTATATTTAAGTTAGGGGAGGTTAGGGTTAGACTTAGTTTTAGGGGTTAATAAATTTAATATAGTGGAGGCGGTGTAGGGGGGGGCAGATTATGGGTTAATAAATATAATGTAGGTGGCAGTGGGCTCCGGGAGCGGCGGTTTAGGGGTTAGACACTTTATTTAGTTGCGGCGGGGTCCGGGAGCGTCAGGAAAGGGGTTAATAACTTTATGTAGGTGGCGGCGGTATAGGGGGCAGCAGATTAGGGGTTAATATGTATAATGTAGGTGGCGGTGGGCTCCGGGAGTGGCGGTTTAGGGGTTAATACATTTATTAGAGTTGCGGTGGGCTCTGGGAGCGGCGGTTTAGGGGTTAATAACTTTATTTAGTTGCGGCGGGGTCTGGGAGCGGCGGTATAGGGGGTAAAACAGTATAGTATAGTGTGGGTGCTTAGTGACAGGGTACCAATAAAGCTGTAAAAAAGCCGAAGAGCAGCGAGATCGATGACTGTTAGTTAACAATTTTGGAGAACGTATTCAGGTCCGCGGCAGCGATGTTAGGCGAACTTAGGCGAGCGTATTGGTGCAGTCAAATGCAGGTAAGTTGACAGGTTGATAAATAGAGGCCTTTGGCTTGTATTTATTTGGGGCTATAAATTAAATATAATTTTTCCAATAGGGGGGCTATTGGAAAAATTATATTTTATTCAAAGTTTTTTTTTTCCTTCATTTGGGCTGGGGGTTCACATGCGGCTGTGTTCATATGGCAGAGCCTCCACTGAGTGCTGTAGACTATAATTTAAATTGGAAAAATAGCTTCCTTTTTTACATAGAGATGTTAAGGTGATATTTTCTTGACAGCTTTTTACAGTTATGCTGCATCTTTATCAAGTGTTATGCTTGAGCACAGTTCAAAACACTGTTCTAAAATGAAACACTTTTTAAGACCTGAAGTAAACCATTATTATTTATAGTATAGCTCAGAAATACACAAAGAACTCCATTACTTGCACACAATCAGTTTACTACTCAAGTGATATCTGTAATTAATTTTACTGTGCACCCCCTAATAAATCTATGATTATGTGAGGGATTAAGTGCACCTGCACTATCCAACATGCAAATGTTAGTGAACCCTAGATTATCATATAAAAATAAATTTGAGGCATTATTGATTGCTCTTAAGAAATGTTAACCACAGTAACGAAAATAATTTGGTGCTCTACTTGTATTCGAAGCCTGAAAATTTATGTCCTTTAACCCATTTTGGTTTTTGGTGTCCTCCAGCCATTATCTGCTGTTAACTGTACCAGCTAACTCCCCCTGACCACCTACACCTACTGTACGTCATGCCTAACCTGAGCTAGAAAAATACCACAGTCTTAAGCAGCCCACTATTAAAAGGGATAACCTCCCACACCAATCCAAAATAGTACAATTACAAAAAGCAGTGTGTGCGTGCCAATATACACAAGTGTCATAAACTGCATATGACTCAACCCACATGTTCTCAAGCAACATAAGTCCCTAACACCACCTACACTTACGTAATGTCCAACCTACATACCCCTTAAATACCCCAGCTAACTCCCGCATACTGCCTACAGTCAGAAAAATACCTCACTATAATAAACTATACTAAATAGTAAACCTCCCCATTATAACTATGAAGCTATGTCACTAAAATTATAATTAATGTTTAAATGATGTGTCACAGAGATGCGCTAAAATGCCGGACTGGAATTGAGCACCAGTTTGGCACTTCTTAAAAGGGGTGCTGATCAAGTAGCGTGCAGGGGATCAAGTCACCATTCTAGTATGTTGACGCCAATTTGATGAAGCACCTAGGGATACCATTTGTTAAGGGGTGCTACTTTCTGGGAGGAATGGAAGACTGCAATTAAAGGGTCCCCCATTGCTCCCAGAAGGTAGCACCCCCAAACAAGTGGTATCCCTAGATGCTTTAGCAAATTGCCAACAACATACTAAAAGGGCGACTTGATCCCCTGCACCCTGCTCGTTCTGCACTACTTTTAAGTGCCGGACCAGGACTCAATTACGGTCCATGCTGAGTTCCAGGAACCCAGGTAGGCTGGCGAGGTTTTGCCAGCCCTCTGGCGTTTACCACATCTGCATGACCAAAAGAGGCTGTCAAAGTCTGCCTCTATCGCCACGAAGATGTGCCCCCGGAGCAAGGAACCTGGATAAAGAGGGCCCAACGTCGGATCAAGAGGAACTGGATTACGCAACGTTAAGTACCACTTTTGGGGTTAGTTAGGGCTTTTTTGGGGTGTTTTTTTTTATTTTAAGAATAGTTTTTTATTTTAACTTTTCTTTTCTAGGCTAGATTTTTTTATTTAGATTTTGTTATTTTGGGGGTTACTTGTATTGTAGAGGGGTTTTTTTGTAATAGTTTTTTTGCAAAAAGAGCTGATCATTTAGGGCAACATGCTACAAAAGGCCCTTTTAAGGGCTATTGTAATTTATTTTAGTGTTAGGGTTTTGGAGGTTTTTCTGTTTTGGGTGTTTTTTTTATTTTATGGGCCATGTAGTTTAGTGTTAGGTATAATGATGTTTTTTTATTTTAGATACTGTAATTTATTATTTTTTGTAAGTTAGATTTTTTTTTGTAACTTAGATTTTGTAATTTTTTTGTAACTTAGTGGGGTTAGTTAAGAGGGGGCGATACTTTAGAGGTGGGATTAGGTGTTAGGTAGAGTAGGGTTAGATTGCATTTGGGATTGTGGCAGTTTAGGTTTAATATTTATTTCTTTCATGTAATTGGCAAGAGTCCATGAGCTAGTGACGTATGGGATACAATCCTACCAGGAGGGGCAAAGTTTCCCAAACCTCAAAATGCCTATAAATACACCCCTCACCACACCCACAATTCAGTTTTAAAAACTTTGCCTCCTATGGAGGTGGTGAAGTAAGTTTGTGCTAAGATTTCTACGTTGATATGCGCTTCTCAGCATTGTTGAAGCCCGATTCCTCTCAGAGTACAGTGAATGACAGAGGGATGTGAAGGGAGTATCACTTATTTGAATACGATGATTTCCCTAACGGGGGTCTATTTCATAGGTTCTCTGTTATCGGTCGTAGAGATTCATCCCCTACCTCCCTTTTGAGATCGACGATATACTCTCAATTTACCATTACCTCTACTGATAACTGTTTTAGTACTGGTTTGGCTATCTGCTATATGTGGATGGTTGTCTTTCGGTAAGTATGTTTTCATTACTTAAGACACTCAGCTATGGTTTGGCACTTTATGCATTTATATCAAGTTCTAAATATATGTATTGTACTTATATTTGCCATGAGTCAGGTTCATGTATTTCCTTCTGCAGACTGTCAGTTTCATATTTGGGGAATTTAAACATTTTAAGAAATTTATTTATTTCCTGGGGTTTTAGTCTTTTTTTCAATTGACTACTTCTTGCTATTGCGGGTATTAGGCCTGCGGGTGCGTCAAATGCTAAACTTTATTGCGTCATTCTTGGCGCAAAAATATTTTGGAGCGGAAAAAGACGTTTATGACGCAACTTCGTCATTTCCGGCGTCATACGTGACGCCGAGACCTTTCACACGGCGGCGTCATTAGTGACGCGAGTGTGTCATTTCCGGTTATTTTTGGCGCCAAAAAAGTTTATGTTACGTTGTGCATCATACTTGGCGCCAAATTTTTTTCATTATTTCAATACCCCATTGATGTTTGCCTCTTGCTTTTTTCTCTATCAGAGGCCTATGCTTTTGCATTTTTTCCCATTCCTGAAACTGTCATATAAGGAAATAGATAATTTTGCTTTATATGTTGTTTTTTCTCTTACATTGAGCAAGATGTCCCAATCTGATCTTGCCTCAGAAGTTTCTGCTGGAACATTGCTGCCTGACATTGGTTCTACCAAAGCTAAGTGCATTTGTTGTAAAAGTGTAGAAATTATTCCACCAAATGTCATTTGTAATAGTTGTCATGATAAACTTTTACATGCAGATAGTGTTTCCATCAGTAATAGTACATTGCCAGTTGCAGTTCCTTCAACTTCTAATGTACATGATATACCTGTAAATTTATTCTATTTTGAAGGCTTTGTCTGCATTTCCACCTTCTAATAAACATAAAAGGTCTTTTAAAACTTCTCATTTAGCTGATGAAATTTCAAATGACCAGCAACATAATAATTTATCCTCTTCTGATGATGAGGATCTATCTGATTTAGAAGATCCTTCTTCAGACATTGACACTGGCAAATCTACTTATTTATTTAAAATATATGTATATGCGTTCTTTATTAAAAGAAGTGTTAATTACTTTGGATATTGAGGTAACCAGTCCTATTGACGTTCAGTCTAATAAATGTTTAAATGCTGTTTTTAAACCTCCTGTGGTTTCCACAGGGTTTTTTCCTATTCCATCCTGAGGCTATTTCTGATATGATTTCTAGGGAATGGAATAAGCCAGGTACTTCTTTTATTCCTTCTTCAAGGTTTAAAAAATTGTATCCTTTACCAGCTAAATCTATAGAGTTTTGGGAAAAAATCCCCAAAGTTGATGGGGCTATTTCTACTCTTGCTAAACGTACCACTATTCCTATGGAACATAGTACTTCCTTTAAGGATCCTTTAGATAGGAAGCTTGAATCCTATCTACGGAAGGCCTATTTATATTCAGGTCATCTTCTCAGACCTGCTATTTCTTTGGCTGATGTTGCGGCTGCCTCAACTTTTTGGTTGGAGAATTTAGCGAGAATTGGATCCTGACATATCTAGCATTACTCGCTTACTGCAACATGCTAATAATTTTATTTGTGATGCCATTTTTGATGTTATCAAAATTGATGTTAGATCCATGTCTTTAGCTGTATTAGCTAGAAGAGCTTTGTGGCTTAAATCTTGGAATGCTGATATGACATCTAAATCTAGATTACTATCTCTTTCTTTCCAAGGTAATAATTTATTTGGTTCTCAGCTGGATTCTATTATTTCAACTATCACTGGAGGAAAAGGAGTTTTTTTGCCTCAGGATAAAAAACCTAAGGGTAAATCTAAGGCTTCTAACCGTTTTCGTTCCTTTCGTCAGAATAAGGAACAAAAATGCAATCCTCCTACCAAGGAATCTGCTTCCAGTTGGAAGCCTTCCTCAAATTGGAATAAATCCAAGCCATTTAGGAAACCAAAGTCTGCCCCTAAGTCTGCATGAAGGTGCAGCCCTCATGCCAGCTCAGATGGTAGGGGGCAGATTAAGATTTTTCAAGGATTTTTGGATAAAATCTGTCAAAAATCATTGGATTCAGAGCATTGTCTCTCAAGGGTATCGAATAGGATTCAAAGTAAGACCTCCTGTGAGAAGATTTTTTCTCTCACGCATCCCTGTAAATCCAGTAAAAGCTCAGGCTTTTCTGAAGTGTGTTTCAGACCTGGAGTCTTCAGGGGTAATCATGCCAGTTCCTCCTCAGGAACAAGGTTTGGGGTTTTATTCAAACCTATTCATTGTACCAAAGAAAGAAAATTTGTTCAGACCAGTTCTGGATCTGAAAATTTTGAATCGCTATGTAAGAGTACCAACTTTTAAGATGGTGACTATAAGGACTATTCTGCCTTTTGTTCAGCAAGGACATTATATGTCCACAATAGACTTGCAGGATGCATACCTTCATATTCCGTTTCATCCAGAACACTATCAGTTTCTGAGATTCTCTTTTCTAGACAAGCATTACCAATTTGTTGCTCTTCCATTTGGCCTAGCAACAGCTCCAAGAATCTTTTCAAAGGTTCTGGGTGCCCTACTATCTGTAATCAGAGAACAGGGTATTGTGGTGTTTCCTTATTTGGACGATATCTTGGTACTAGCTCAGTCTTTACATACTGTAGAATCTCACACAAATCAACTAGTGTTGTTTCTTTGGAAACATGGTTGGAGGATCAATTTATCAAAAAGTTTCTTGATTTCTCAGATAAGGGTCACCTTTTTAGGTTTCCAGATAGATTCAGTGTCCATGACTCTGTCACTAACAGACAAGAGACATTTAAAATTGGTTGCAGCATGCCGGCACCTTCAGTCTCAGTCATTCCCTTCAGTGGCTATGTGCATGGAAGTTTTAGGTCTCATGACCTCTACAGCTTTGCATGCTGAATCAATGGTGCAGGGATTATACAAAGATATCACATGGTGGATAGATCACCATCGTTTGGTTCAAGGGGCCTCTTTTGTTTGGCCAACCTGGACTGTGATCACAACAGATGCGAGTCTTTCAGGTTGGGAAGCTGTTTGGGGATCTCTGACAGCACAAGGGGTTTGGAAATCTCAAGAGGCGAGATTACCAATAAATATTTTAGAACTCCGTGCAATTCTCAGGGCTCTTCAGTTTTGGCCTCTGCTAAAGAGAGAACCATTCATTTGTGTTTTTAGACAGACAATATCACAACTGTGGCTTATGTCAATCATCGGGGTGGGACTCACAGTCCCCAAGCTATGAAAGTGTCTAATCTCTGCGGTGCATATCCCAGGTGTAGACAATTGGGAGGCAGATTATCTCAGCCACCAGACTTTACATCCAGGGGAGTGGTCTCTCCATCCGGATGTGTTTTCTCAGATTTTTCAGATGTGGGGTCTTCCAGAGATAGATCTTATGGCCTCTCATCTAAACAAGAAACTTCCCAGATACCTGTCCAGGTCCAGGGATGTTCAGGCGGAAGAAGTGGATGCACTGACACTTCCTTGGTGTTATCATCCTGCTTACATCTTCCCGCCTCTAGTTCTCCTTCCAAGAGTGATCTCCAAAATCATCATGGAACAGTCTTTTGTGTTGCTGGTGGCTCCAGCATGGCCACACAGGTTTTGGTATGCGGATCTGGTTCGGATATCCAGTTGCCCGCCTTGGCCACTTCCGTTACGGCCGGACCTACTATCTCAAGGTCCGATTTTCCATCAGGATCTCAAATCATTAAATTTGAAGGTGTGGAAATTGAATGCTTAGTTCTAAGTCATAGAGGTTTCTCTGACTCAGTGATTAATACTATGTTACAAGCTCGTAAATCTGTCTCTAGAAAGATTTATTATAGAGTTTGGAAGACTTACATTTCATGGTGTTCTTCTCATAAATTCTCCAGGCATTCTTTTAGAATTCCTAGAATTTTACAGTTCCTTCAGGATGGTTTGGATAAGGGTTTGTCTGCAAGTTCCTTGAAAGGACAAATCTCCGCTCTTTCTGTTTTATTTCACAGAAAGATTGCTATACTTCCTGATATTCACTGTTTTGTACAGGCTTTAGTTCGTATTAAGCCTGTCATTAAATCAATTTCTCCTCCTTGGAGTCTTAATTTGGTTCTGAAGGCGTTACAGGCTCCTCCATTTGAGCCTATGCATTCTTTAAACATTAAACTACTTTCTTGGAAAGTTTTGTTCCTTTTGGCTATCTCTTCTGCTAGAAGAGTTTCTGAGCTATCTGCTCTTTCTTGTGAGTCTCCTTTTCTAAATTTTCATCAGGATAAGGCAGTTTTGCGGACTTCTTTTCAATTTTTACCTACGTTTGTGAATTCTAACAACATTAGTAGAGAAATTGTTGTCCCTTCCTTATGTCCTAATCCTAAGAATTCTTTGGAGAGATCCTTACATTCTTTGGATGTGGTAAGAGCTTTGAAATATTATGTGGAAGCTACTAAAGATTTCAGGAAGACTTCTAGTCTATTTGTTTTATTTTCTGGTCCTAGGAAAGGTCAGAAGGCTTCTGCTAGTTCCTTGGCTTCTTGGTTGAAACTTTTGATTCATCAAGCTTATTTTGAGTAGAGTCAGGCCCCACCTCAGAGAATTACAGCTCATTCTACTAGATCAGTTTCCACTTCGTGAGCTTTTAAGAATGAAGCTTCAGTTGATCAGATTTGCAAAGCGGCGACTTGGTCCTCTTTGCATACATTTACTAAATTCTACCGTTTTGATGTATTTGCTTCTTCGGAAGCAGTTTTTGTAGAAAAGTTCTTCAGGCAGCTGTTTCAGTTTGATTCTTCTGCTTTTGATTTAAGTTTTTTTCTTTCAAAGATGAAATAAACTTATTTTTGTTTTGGGTTGTGCATTAATTTTTTCAGCGGAATATGGCTGTTTTTATTTTTATTCCCTCCCTCTCTAGTGAATCTTGAGTGGAAGACTCCACATCTTGGGTATTGATATCCCATATGTCACTAGCTCATGGACTCTTGCCAATTACATGAAAGAAAACATCATTTATGTAAGAACTTACCTGATACAATTGCTACAAATAACTACAATTACATAAACTAACTAAAGTACAAAAAATAAAAAAGAACTAAGTTACAAAAAATAAAAAAATATTTACAAACCTAAGAAAAATATTACAACAATTTTAAACTAATTACACCTACTCTAAGCCCCCTAATAAAATAACAAAGACCCCCAAAATAACAAAACGCCCTACCCTATTCTAAATTAATAATTTTTACAGGCAAAAGAGCTGAACTTCTTGGGGCATGCCCCGCAAAGGGCCCTGTTCAGGGCTGGTAAGGTAAAAGAGCTTTTAACTTTTTTAATTTAGAATAGGGTAGGGCATTTTTTATTTTGGGGGGCTTTGTTATTTTATTAGGGGGCTTAGAGTAGGTGTAATTAGTTTAAAATTGTTGTAATATTTTTCTTATGTTTGTAAATATTTTTTTATTTTTTGTAACTTAGTTCTTTGTTATTTTTTGTACTTTAGCTAGTTTATTTAATTGTATTTATTTGTAGGAATTGTGTTTAATTAATTTATTGATAGTGTAGTGTTAGGTTAATTGTAGGTCATTTTTTATTTTGGGGGGCTTTGTTATTTTATTAGGGGGCTTAGAGTAGGTGTAATTAGTTTAAAATTGTTGTAATATTTTTCTTATGTTTGTAAATATTTTTTTATTTTTTGTAACTTAGTTCTTTGTTATTTTTTGTACTTTAGCTAGTTTATTTAATTGTATTTATTTGTAGGAATTGTGTTTAATTAATTTATTGATAGTGTAGTGTTAGGTTAATTGTAGGTAATTGTAGGTAGTTTATTTAATTAATTTATTGATAGGGTAGTGTTAGGTTTAATTATATCTTAGGTTAGGATTTATTTTACAGGTAAATTTGTTATTATTTTAACTAGGTAACTATTAAATAGTTCTTAACTATTAAATAGCTATTGTACCTGGTTAAAATAAATACAAAGTTACCTGTAAAATAAATATTAATCCTAAAATAGCTATAATATAATTATAATTTATATTGTAGCTATATTAGGATTTATTTTACAGGTAAGTATTTAGCTTTAAATAGGAATAATTAATTTAATAAGAGTTAATTTATTTCGTTAGATGTAAATTATATTTAAGTTAGGGGGGTGTTAGTGTTAGGGTTAGACTTAGCTTTAGGGATTAATCCATTTATTATAGTAGCGGTGAGCTCCGGTCATCAGATTAGGGGTTAATAATTGAAGTTAGGTGTCGGCGATGTTAGGGAGGGCAGATTAGGGGTTAATACTATTTATGATAGGGTTAGTGAGGCGGATTAGGGGTTAATAACTTTATTATAGTAGCGCTCAGGTCCGCTCGGCAGATTAGGGGTTAATAAGTGTAGGCAGGTGTCGGCGACGTTGTGGGGGGCAGATTAGGGGTTAATAAATATAATATAGGGGTCGGCGGTGTTAGGGACAGCAGATTAGGGGTACATATCGATAATGTAAGTAGCGGCGGTGTACGGAGCGGAAGATTAGGGGTTAATAATAAAATGCAGGGGTCAGCGATAGCGGGGGCGGCAGATTAGAGGTTAATAAGTGTAAGGTTAGGGGTGTTTAGACTCGGGGTACATGTTAGGGTGTTAGGTGCAGACGTAGGAAGTTTTTCCCCATAGGAAACAATGGGGCTGCGTTAGGAGCTGAACGCAGCTTTTTTGCAGGTGTTAGGTTTTTTTTCAGCTCAAACAGCCCCATTGTTTCCTATGGGGGAATCGTGCACGAGCACGTTTTTGAGGCTGGCCGCGTCCGTAAGCAACTCTGGTATCGAGAGTTGCATTTGCGGTAAAAATGCTCTACGCTCCTTTTTTGGAGCCTAACGCAGCATTTGTTTGAACTCTCGATACCAGAGTTAAATTTATGGTGCGGCCAGAAAAAAGCCCGCGGAGCGTTAACAGCCCTTCTACCGCCAAACTCCAAATCTAGGCCTTAGGTTTTAATTTTATTTCACAGGTAAGTTTGTATTTATTTTAACTAGGTAGACTAGTTAGTAAATGGTTATAAACTATTTACTAACTACGTAGTTAAAATAAATACAAACTTACGTGTGAAATAAAACCTAAGCAGCCTTACACTAAAACTTACCATTACAAAAAATAAAAGCACTAAAATTAAAAAAAAAAAAAAAAACTACTATTACAACAAACTAAATTATCCAAAATAATAAAAATTATTCCTATTCTAATACCCTTTTAAAAAAAATAAAAAAACCACCCTAAAATAAAAAACCCTAATCTATAATAAACTACCAAGGGTCCTTTAAAGGGCCTTTTTGTAACAGCTCTTTTTCCACAAAAGAAAAACAAACACCCCCTAACAGTATACAAACCCCCACCCTCCAAACACACAAAATAAAAATAAAGTAAAACCTAATCTACCCATTGTCCTAAAAAGGGCATTTGTATGGGCATTACCTTTAAAAGGGCATTCAGCTCCTTTTCCTGCCCTTAAAAGGGCATTCAGCTCTTTTATGAAATGCCCAACCCCTAATCTTAAAATAAAAACCAACCCCAAAACGAAAAAAAACTTTACACAAAATAACAAACGAATTATCCAAAATAATAAAAATTATTCCTATTCTAATACCCATTTTAAAAAAAATACCCCAAAATAAAAGAAACATAATCTAGAATAAACTACCAATTCCCTTAAAATGGCCTTTTGTAGGGCATTTTCCTAAGTTAAACAGCTCTTTTGCTCACAAATACAAAGACCCACTAACATTACAACCCCCCCAACCCACAAAATAAAAAAAACTATCTAAAAAATGTAATCTACCCATTGCCCTGAAAAGGGCATTCAGCTCTTTTGCTGCCCTTAAAAGGGCATTCAGCTCTGTTAAGAGTGCCCACCCTAATCTAAAAAAAAAAACACCCCAAAAAAACCTTAAAAAAACCTAACACTAACCCCTCTTTAGGTACTCACAGTTGTTAAAGTCCCGCTTGAACGATCTTCATCCCGGCGGCTCCATCTTCATCCTGGCGGCATCTTCATCCAGGCGGCTCCATCTTTATCCATCACGGGACCGGCATCTTCTTCATCCCTGCAGAGACGGAGCAGTGATGCGTGGAGGCAGAGGTCCAGGCAAAGGCACAGAGGCAGAGGTCCAGACGAAGGTCCAAGGCGGAGGTCTATCGATTCGACGTGGGGGTCCTCTTTATGCGATCATCCACCACACACCGAGGATTGAAATGCAAGGTACCCCATTTATACTGGGGGTACCAATGCATTCCTATTGGCTGAAAATTTTGAATCAGCCAATAGGAATTAGGGCTGCTAAAATCCTATTTGCTGTTCAAATCAGCCAATAGGATTTAAGTATCTATCAGTGGCGGCGGTGGCGGGGAGCGGTGGAATAGGGGTTAATATCTTTATTAGCAGCGCTATGGAGTGCGGGACTGACGTTGCATTAAAGGCTAAAAGGCTTGCGGTACAGCTATACCGACAAGGCTTGTAATGGCTGCAGTGTTGTTTTAATGCTGAAATTACCAATTTTTCAGCGTTAAAACCCGTACGCAAAACTTGTAATCTAGGTGTTAGATTTTTATGTTTTTGTTAATTTAGGGAGTTTAGTTTAGAGGGGAGTTAGGTGTTAGGTAAGTTTGCGTTTGGGGTATGTGGAGGCATAGGGGTTAATAGTTTAGTATTTGTGGTGGGCATGTGGTGGCATAGTGGTTAATAGTTAGTGAATTATGGTGGGTATATGGCCGCATAGGGGTTAATAGTTAAGTATTTGTAGTGGGTATATGGTGGCATAGGGGCTAATAGTTTAGTACTTGCGGTGGGTATATGGCAGCATAGGGGTTAATAGTTTAGTACTTGCTGTGGCTATATGGTGGCATAGGGGTTAATAGTTTAATAGTTTAGTACTTGCGGTGGGTATATGGCGGCATATGGGTTAATAGTTAAGTACTTGCTGTGGCTATATGGCAGCATAGTGGTACTTGCAATCGATATGTTGCGGCATAGGAGTTAATAGTTACTTGAGCGTGGTCATGTGGTGGCATAGGGGTTAATAGGATAGATACTTTTCGGTGGGTATGTGGAGGTTTAGATCTTTATTAGTGTAGTCTAAGTTTGCAATCGTGAGGTACTTCAGTTTAGGGGTATTAGGATTAAGGGTTAGGCATGGCAGTTATATTCAAGTTATATTCACCAATATGGTCGTTGATGCTGGGTGTTATCTTTAGCCAGCATCACCGACCAATGGTATGCATAGTAAACGCCTCTCTGCGATGCCTCTATGTCAGGTGCTTGGAATATTTTGACAGGCTCGCTCTACATAGCGGTGGATCCCTTGGAATATTTTGCTGTCTCGTAGCACTTTCGATCATCTGGGCCTCTGGAGCAGACGGTTCATGTAGAGGTCTCTTTCACTTTTTAATCTGCACTGTTTTTCCGTACTCTTTACATATACTTATACTATTATTATTTCAATCTACTTTCCTCTTCTAATACTTTTTTGTCTTCAAGAACAGTGAACATTCATGGAAAAGAATACGAGGGTGGTGGTTGTTACATACTCTGTGGAACCCCTAGGGAAAAATTGAGCAGTTTTGCTTAACAATATTTCTTGTTTTTTCCCCTTCCCTCCCTCCCTAATTCATATTTTTTTATTTAATACAGAAGTAGTATTTATAATATATTTTTCTTTATATGAATTTTTCAGTTTTCACATACTTGTGTTTTTAACTAGTTCCCGCCGTTAGGACATTCTATGCTGCCCTAACTGCGCTGGACTTTAGCACAACATTAAGACGGCATAGAACGTCCTAGCCATTTGACTATCCTGAAGCCATAGCAGCTTGCTAAATGGGATTGCGAGCTGGAGGGTGTGCCTAGAATCATAGACACTCCCCCCTGACCAAATCCCATCATGCAATTGCGTGATTTCAATTTGTTTACATCAGAACTTTTTTCTGATGTAGACAAATTAGTCCCGGCAGGAAAGGTTTAAAGAAGGAACAGCAGCCTATTGTATGCGTATTAAATAAAAAGAGAGAAGCGCTCAACCTGGGAACGAACAATAGCATAATAGCTTGTTCTATGGCTAGTTACCACCCTAGAAGCAGTCTCTTTTTGCTCAATATGTGCCTTTCACAGAGAAGAACTTTCCTGTAGCATATCAGTCTGATCCTGACTTAACAGTGCAGTCCAGCCCCGAAATACCAGGCAATCCCTCTCTGAACAAGAGAAACAGCAAAACCCCAGACGTACGTTTCGGCCTATTGTGGGCCTCGTCAGTGAGGTGCAGCCATATCCCTCTAGGCACACTGAGCAACGGGTCCACGTCTGGATTCCCGCATCACACTTAGGGAGACTTCCCTAAGTGTCATAATTTGCATAAATAAAAAGAGAGAAGCGCTCAACCTGGGAACGAACAATAGCATAATAGCTTGTTCTATGGCTAGTTACCACCCTAGAAGCAGCCTCTTTTTGCTCAATATGTGCCTTTCACAGAGAAGAACTTTCCTGTAGCATATCAGTCTGATCCTGACTTAACAGTGCAGTCCAGCCCCGAAATACCAGGCAATTCCTCTCTGAACAAGAGAAACAGCAAAACCCCAGACGTACGTTTCGGCCTATTGTGGGCCTCGTCAGTGAGGTGCAGCCATATCCCTCTAGGCACACTGAGCAACGGGTCCACGTCTGGATTCCCGCATCACACTTAGGGAGACTTCCCTAAGTGTCATAATTTGCATAAATAAAAAGAGAGAAGCGCTCAACCTGGGAACGAACAATAGCATAATAGCTTGTTCTATGGCTAGTTACCACCCTAGAAGCAGCCTCTTTTTGCTCAATATGTGCCTTTCACAGAGAAGAACTTTCCTGTAGCATATCAGTCTGATCCTGACTTAACAGTGCAGTCCAGCCCCGAAATAACAGGCAATCCCTCTCTGAACAAGAGAAACAGCAAAACCCCAGACGTACGTTTCGGCCTATTGTGGGCCACGTCAGTGAGGTGCAGCCATATCCCTCTAGGCACACTGAGCAACGGGTCCACGTCTGGATTCCCGCATCACACTTAGGGAGACTTCCCTAAGTGTCATAATTTGCATAAATAAAAAGAGAGAAGCGCTCAACCTGGGAACGAACAATAGCATAATAGCTTGTTCTATGGCTAGTTACCACCCTAGAAGCAGCCTCTTTTTGCTCAATATGTGCCTTTCACAGAGAAGAACTTTCCTGTAGCATATCAGTCTGATCCTGACTTAACAGTGCAGTCCAGCCCCGAAAAACCAGGCAATCCCTCTCTGAACAAGAGAAACAGCAAAACCCCAGATGTACGTTTCGGCCTATTGTGGGCCTCGTCAGTGAGGTGCAGCCATATCCCTCTAGGCACACTGAGCAACGGGTCCACGTCTGGATTCCCGCATCACACTTAGGGAGACTTCCCTAAGTGTCATAATTTGCATAAATAAAAAGAGAGAAGCGCTCAACCTGGGAACAAACAATAGCATAATAGCTTGTTCTATGGCTAGTTACCACCCTAGAAGCAGCCTCTTTTTGCTCAATATGTGCCTTTCACAGAGAAGAACTTTCCTGTAGCATATCAGTCTGATCCTGACTTAACAGTGCAGTCCAGCCCCGAAATACCAGGCAATCCCTCTCTGAACAAGAGAAACAGCAAAACCCCAGACGTACGTTTCGGCCTATTGTGGGCCTCGTCAGTGAGGTGCAGCCATATCCCTCTAGGCACACTGAGCAACGGGTCCACGTCTGGATTCCCGCATCACACTTAGGGAGACTTCCCTAAGTGTCATAATTTGCATAAATAAAAAGAGAGAAGCGCTCAACCTGGGAACGAACAATAGCATAATAGCTTGTTCTATGGCTAGTTACCACCCTAGAAGCAGCCTCTTTTTGCTCAATATGTGCCTTTCACAGAGAAGAACTTTCCTGTAGCATATCAGTCTGATCCTGACTTAACAGTGCAGTCCAGCCCCGAAATACCAGGCAATCCCTCTCTGAACAAGAGAAACAGCTAAACCCCAGACGTACGTTTCGGCCTATTGTGGGCCTCGTCAGTGAGGTGCAGCCATATGCCTCTAGGCACACTGAGCAACGGGTCCACGTCTGGATTCCCGCATCACACTTAGGGAGACTTCCCTAAGTGTCATAATTTGCATAAATAAAAAGAGAGAAGCGCTCAACCTGGGAACGAACAATAGCATAATAGCTTGTTCTATGGCTAGTTACCACCCTAGAAGCAGCCTCTTTTTGCTCAATATGTGCCTTTCACAGAGAAGAACTTTCCTGTAGCATATCAGTCTGATCCTGACTTAACAGTGCAGTCCAGCCCCGAAATACCAGGCAATCCCTCTCTGAACAAGAGAAACAGCAAAACCCCAGACATACGTTTCGGCCTATTGTGGGCCTCGTCAGTGAGGTGCAGCCATATCCCTCTAGGCACACTGAGCAACGGGTCCACGTCTGGATTCCCGCATCACACTTAGGGAGACTTCCCTAAGTGTCATAATTTGCATAAATAAAAAGAGAGAAGCGCTCAACCTGGGAACGAACAATAGCATAATAGCTTGTTCTATGGCTAGTTACCACCCTAGAAGCAGCCTCTTTTTGCTCAATATGTGCCTTTCACAGAGAAGAACTTTCCTGTAGCATATCAGTCTGATCCTGACTTAACAGTGCAGTCCAGCCCCGAAATACCAGGCAATCCCTCTCTGAACAAGAGAAACAGCAAAACCCCAGACGTACGTTTCGGCCTATTGTGGGCCTCGTCAGTGAGGTGCAGCCATATCCCTCTAGGCACACTGAGCAACGGGTCCACGTCTGGATTCCCGCATCACACTTAGGGAGACTTCCCTAAGTGTCATAATTTGCATAAATAAAAAGAGAGAAGCGCTCAACCTGGGAACGAACAATAGCATAATAGCTTGTTCTATGGCTAGTTACCACCCTAGAAGCAGCCTCTTTTTGCTCAATATGTGCCTTTCACAGAGAAGAACTTTCCTGTAGCATATCAGTCTGATCCTGACTTAACAGTGCAGTCCAGCCCCGAAATACCAGGCAATCCCTCTCTGAACAATAGAAACAGCAAAACCCCAGATGTACGTTTCGGCCTATTGTGGGCCTCGTCAGTGAGGTGCAGCCATATCCCTCTAGGCACACTGAGCAACGGGTCCACGTCTGGATTCCCGCATCACACTTAGGGAGACTTCCCTAAGTGTCATAATTTGCATAAATAAAAAGAGAGAAGCGCTCAACCTGGGAACGAACAATAGCATAATAGCTTGTTCTATGGCTAGTTACCACCCTAGAAGCAGCCTCTTTTTGCTCAATATGTGCCTTTCACAGAGAAGAACTTTCCTGTAGCATATCAGTCTGATCCTGACTTAACAGTGCAGTCCAGCCCCGAAATACCAGGCAATCCCTCTCTGAACAAGAGAAACAGCAAAACCCCAGACGTACGTTTCGGACTATTGTGGGCCTCGTCAGTGAGGTGCAGCCATATCCCTCTAGGCACACTGAGCAACGGGTCCACGTCTGGATTCCCGCATCACACTTAGGGAGACTTCCCTAAGTGTCATAATTTGCATAAATAAAAAGAGAGAAGCGCTCAACCTGGGAACAAACAATAGCATAATAGCTTGTTCTATGGCTAGTTACCACCCTAGAAGCAGCCTCTTTTTGCTCAATATGTGCCTTTCACAGAGAAGAACTTTCCTGTAGCATATCAGTCTGATCCTGACTTAACAGTGCAGTCCAGCCCCGAAATACCAGGCAATCCCTCTCTGAACAAGAGAAACAGCAAAACCCCAGACGTACGTTTCGGCCTATTGTGGGCCTTGTCAGTGAGGTGCAGCCATATCCCTCTAGGCACACTGAGCAACGGGTCCACGTCTGGATTCCCGCATCACACTTAGGGAGACTTCCCTAAGTGTCATAATTTGCATAACTAAAAAGAGAGAAGCGCTCAACCTGGGAACGAACAATAGCATAATAGCTTGTTCTATGGCTAGTTACCACCCTAGAAGCAGCCTCTTTTTGCTCAATATGTGCCTTTCACAGAGAAGAACTTTCCTGTAGCATATCAGTCTGATCCTGACTTAACAGTGCAGTCCAGCCCCGAAATACCAGGCAATCCCTCTCTGAACAAGAGAAACAGCAAAACCCCAGACGTACGTTTCGGCCTATTGTGGGCCTCGTCAGTGAGGTGCAGCCATATCCCTCTAGGCACACTGAGCAACGGGTCCACGTCTGGATTCCCGCATCACACTTAGGGAGACTTCCCTAAGTGTCATAATTTGCATAAATAAAAAGAGAGAAGCGCTCAACCTGGGAACGAACAATAGCATAATAGCTTGTTCTATGGCTAGTTACCACCCTAGAAGCAGCCTCTTTTTGCTCAATATGTGCCTTTCACAGAGAAGAACTTTCCTGTAGCATATCAGTCTGATCCTGACTTAACAGTGCAGTCCAGCCCCGAAATACCAGGCAATCCCTCTCTGAACAAGAGAAACAGCTAAACCCCAGACGTACGTTTCGGCCTATTGTGGGCCTCGTCAGTGAGGTGCAGCCATATCCCTCTAGGCACACTGAGCAACGGGTCCACGTCTGGATTCCCGCATCACACTTAGGGAGACTTCCCTAAGTGTCATAATTTGCATAAATAAAAAGAGAGAAGCGCTCAACCTGGGAACGAACAATAGCATAATAGCTTGTTCTATGGCTAGTTACCACCCTAGAAGCAGCCTCTTTTTGCTCAATATGTGCCTTTCACAGAGAAGAACTTTCCTGTAGCATATCAGTCTGATCCTGACTTAACAGTGCAGTCCAGCCCGAAATACCAGGCAATCCCTCTCTGAACAAGAGAAACAGCAAAACCCCAGACGTACGTTTCGGCCTATTGTGGGCCTCGTCAGTGAGGTGCAGCCATATCCCTCTAGGCACACTGAGCAACGGGTCCACGTCTGGATTCCCGCATCACACTTAGGGAGACTTCCCTAAGTGTCATAATTTGCATAAATAAAAAGAGAGAAGCGCTCAACCTGGGAACGAACAATAGCATAATAGCTTGTTCTATGGCTAGTTACCACCCTAGAAGCAGCCTCTTTTTGCTCAATATGTGCCTTTCACAGAGAAGAACTTTCCTGTAGCATATCAGTCTGATCCTGACTTAACAGTGCAGTCCAGCCCCGAAATACCAGGCAATCCCTCTCTGAACAATAGAAACAGCAAAACCCCAGACGTACGTTTCGGCCTATTGTGGGCCTCGTCAGTGAGGTGCAGCCATATCCCTCTAGGCACACTGAGCAACGGGTCCACGTCTGGATTCCCGCATCACACTTAGGGAGACTTCCCTAAGTGTCATAATTTGCATAAATAAAAAGAGAGAAGCGCTCAACCTGGGAACGAACAATAGCATAATAGCTTGTTCTATGGCTAGTTACCACCCTAGAAGCAGCCTCTTTTTGCTCAATATGTGCCTTTCACAGAGAAGAACTTTCCTGTAGCATATCAGTCTGATCCTGACTTAACAGTGCAGTCCAGCCCCGAAATACCAGGCAATCCCTCTCTGAACAAGAGAAACAGCTAAACCCCAGACGTACATTTCGGCCTATTGTGGGCCTCGTCAGTGAGGTGCAGCCATATCCCTCTAGGCACACTGAGCAACGGGTCCACGTCTGGATTCCCGCATCACACTTAGGGAGACTTCCCTAAGTGTCATAATTTGCATAAATAAAAAGAGAGAAGCGCTCAACCTGGGAACGAACAATAGCATAATAGCTTGTTCTATGGCTAGTTACCACCCTAGAAGCATCCTCTTTTTGCTCAATATGTGCCTTTCACAGAGAAGAACTTTCCTGTAGCATATCAGTCTGATCCTGACTTAACAGTGCAGTCCAGCCCCGAAATACCAGGCAATCCCTCTCTGAACATGAGAAACAGCAAAACCCCAGACGTACGTTTCGGCCTATTGTGGGCCTCGTCAGTGAGGTGCAGCCATATCCCTCTAGGCACACTGAGCAACGGGTCCACGTCTGGATTCCCGCATCACACTTAGGGAGACTTCCCTAAGTGTCATAATTTGCATAAATAAAAAGAGAGAAGCGCTCAACCTGGGAACGAACAATAGCATAATAGCTTGTTCTATGGCTAGTTACCACCCTAGAAGCAGCCTCTTTTTGCTCAATATGTGCCTTTCACAGAGAAGAACTTTCCTGTAGCATATCAGTCTGATCCTGACTTAACAGTGCAGTCCAGCCCCGAAAAACCAGGCAATCCCTCTCTGAACAAGAGAAACAGCAAAACCCCAGACGTACGTTTCGGCCTTTTGTGGGCCTCGTCAGTGAGGTGCAGCCATATCCCTCTAGGCACACTGAGCAACGGGTCCACGTCTGGATTCCCGCATCACACTTAGGGAGACTTCCCTAAGTGTCATAATTTGCATAAATAAAAAGAGAGAAGCGCTCAACCTGGGAACGAACAATAGCATAATAGCTTGTTCTATGGCTAGTTACCACCCTAGAAGCAGCCTCTTTTTGCTCAATATGTGCCTTTCACAGAGAAGAACTTTCCTGTAGCATATCAGTCTATGGTTGCTTCTAGGGTGGTAACTAGCCATAGAACAAGCTATTATGCTATTGTTCGTTCCCAGGTTGAGCGCTTCTCTCTTTTTATTTATGCAAATTATGACACTTAGGGAAGTCTCCCTAAGTGAGATGCGGGAATCCAGACGTGGACCCGTTGCTCAGTGTGCCTAGAGGGATATAGCTGCACCTCACTGACGAGGCCCACAATAGGCCGAAACGTACGTCTGGGGTTTTGCTGTTTCTCTTGTTCAGAGAGGAATTGCCTGGTATTTTGGGGCTGGACTGTACTGTGAAGTCAGGATCAGACTGATATGCTACAGGAAAGTTCTTCTCTGTGAAAGGCACATATTGAGCAAAAAGAGGCTGCTTCTAGGGTGGTAACTAGCCATAGAACAAGCTATTATGCTATTGTTCATTCCCAGGTTGAGCGCTTCTCTCTTTTTATTTATGCAAATTATGACACTTAGGGAAGTCTCCCTAAGTGTGATGCGGGAATCCAGACGTGGACCCGTTGCTCAGTGTGCCTAGAGGGATATAGCTGCACCTCACTGACGAGGCCCACAATAGGCCGAAACTTACGTCTGGGGTTTTGCTGTTTCTCTTGTTCAGAGAGGAATTGCCTGGTATTTCGGGGCTGGACTGTACTGTGAAGTCAGGATCAGACTGATATGCTACAGGAAAGTTCTTCTCTGTGAAAGGCACATATTGAGCAAAAAGAGGCTGCGTCTAGGGTGGTAACTAGCCATAGAACAAGCTATTATGCTATTGTTCGTTCCCAGGTTAAGCGCTTCTCTCTTTTTATTTATGCAAATTATGACACTTAGGGAAGTCTCCCTAAGTGTGATGCGGGAATCCAGACGTGGACCCGTTGCTCAGTGTGCCTAGAGGGATATAGCTGCACCTCACTGACGAGGCCCACAATAGGCCGAAACGTACGTCTGGGGTTTTGCTGTTTCTCTTGTTCAGAGAGGAATTGCCTGGTATTTCGGGGCTGGACTGTACTGTGAAGTCAGGATCAGACTGATATGCTTCAGGAAAGTTCTTCTCTGTGAAAGGCACATATTGAGCAAAAAGAGGCTGCTTCTAGGGTGGTAACTAGCCATAGAACAAGCTATTATGCTATTGTTCGTTCCCAGGTTGAGCGCTTCTCTCTTTTTATTTATTGTATGCGTATTGCCTATAAAATAAATGTATTCTTTTTAACATTCACTATAAATAATTTGTAAACTTATTTCCTTCTTACATTTTCTGTGCAAGCTGCATACTTTTATGCCTACTTCTAGTAGCTCAGAAAGTTATAGCTGATATTTCTTTTTTTCTGACTGCACAGCTCTGCTATTTTAGTTGTCAGACATTTCATGTGTTATGGATCAAGATGGCAGCTGGCCCCATGACTCTGCCAGGTGCTTTACTGTTTTGGAGGTGTTTCTGGTCACCTCACTGCATCTCATTACCAAGATCCTTATCTCTGATTGTATCAGTTGCTGTGGAATCTTTTTTTGTTTTCTTTGTTTTCATGTCTCCATATACGAGAGGCACTTTTTTTTACATCTGAAATTATTGCCACCTAAGTGACAATAAAACAGAACTATAAAAAGAGAGAGATGCACTCAGCTGAGCCAGAACAAAAGCTAGAAAAACTTCCGTGCCTGTTCATTTTCAGTGCCACTCAGGGTGCATAATTTTTTAGCTCACTATGCCCCTTCACAGAGAAAAAATACCCTGTAGCATATCAGTCTGACCCTGCCCAATGACAGCCCAGCACCGAAATACCAGGCAATTCTTCTCTGAACAAGAGAAACAACAACCCCAGACTATCGTTTCGGCCTTCTGCGGGCGTCGTCAGTGAGATGCAGTCGCATCTCTCTAAGGGCATGTGTGCAAGGAGTCCACGTCTGGTTTCCCCTTTTACTCTTAGGGAGACCCAAGAGCAATTTGCATAAATATAAAAAGAGAGAGATGCACTCAGCTGAGTGCATCTCTCTCTCTTTTTATATTTATGCTTTTGGGTTTGCCTAAGAGTAAA
The DNA here is from genome assembly GCF_027579735.1 of Bombina bombina. Lineage (NCBI taxonomy): Eukaryota > Metazoa > Chordata > Amphibia > Anura > Bombinatoridae > Bombina > Bombina bombina. The sequence goes on along the minus strand of NC_069504.1, from coordinate 696,476,481 downwards.
AAGGGAAGCCAGACGTGGACTCCTTGCACACATGCCCTTAGAGAGATGCGACTGCACCTCACTGACGACGCCCACAGAAGGCCGAAACGATCGTCTGGGGTTGTTGTTTCTCTTGTTCAGAGAAGAATTGCCTGGTATTTCGGTGCTGGACTGTCATTGGGCAGGGTCAGACTGATATGCTACAGGATATTTTTTCTCTGTGAAGGGGCATAGTGTGCTAAAAGATTATGCACCCTGAGTGGCACTGAAAATGAACAGGCACGGAAGATTTTCTAGCTTTTGTTCTGTCTCAGCTGAGTGCATCTCTCTCTCTTTTTATATTTAATAAAACAGAACTGTAACTTTTTGGATGTTATTTGTCTGAAATTACCTGCTCTTTGTATACAGTCAGATTCCTATATTTAATGTGGCATATTAGAGCACAGAAGAACAAAGAAATCCTTTACACACAAAGAAAAGTCTGTGTAATTTCTGGAATGTTTTAATACAGCCTATTCTCACCCTGATGTCAAAATCCTCATTCTCTTTAGCTATGTCTGTTGTGCCCATTATGTCCTCTCCAAGGGCACAGTAAAGCTCACATGTATTTATTTATTTATTTTTCAACAGCAGACCCCTCGGGTTGACTTTTGCAACCATTTGAAAGTCAAGACAATTTGAACCCTGCTCCCAATTTCTTTTGCGGTGATGACATCTTATTACTACAACATGTATGTAGAGATTGTCTTTGTTGTAGCAAGGGCTTTACTTTCTGCTTCCATTAGTTATGTTGCCCATAGCATTTCACTTAGGGGCTAAAAACATTAAACCTTTTCATGGAGTTTCAGTGGAATTGTAGAAGTGGTTGGGAAGTCGTCCCTTCTCCAGCTATATTTCAGCAGGACACTGCAATTTGGTTTTATAGCACTGAAACCAGATTTTGTGAAGATCAGGAGAGCATAATATAAAGAATGACAGACAACAATCGGAGAAAGAAGGAAAAACTGGTTAGACAGACAAACAGAATTGGAACATATTTTTTATGCCAATCTGTTCACCCATTTACTCTGTTCACCCATTTACTCTGTTCACCCATTTACTCTGTTCACCCATTTACTCTGTTCACCCATTTACTCTGTTCACCCATTTACTCTGTTCACCCATTTACTCTGTTCACCCATTTACTCTGTTCACCCATTTAATCTGTTCATCTATTTAATCTTCTCACCCATTTAGGTCTCACTACCTGAACAAACTGTTGTATACTCATTACCCTTTACTTTACTTCCTTTACCCTTTACTTCCAGACACCTTTATGCAATTCCTGAGCAATCTCATGCTTTCATACACTGCATTATTTCACTACATACTTATCATCCGGTAATAAACTCCCTTAAAATATCTCACTCTGTTATTCAGCATCCAATGCATTACCCAGTAAAGATGCTTATTCATTTCACTATAAAACTGCTGACCATCTCTTATCTTGTTCTACACTATTAACCAGTAATCCTTCATTTTCTTCACAACTCACCCCTATCTCCCTAACTCACTTGGTTCTTCACAACCTTTGGTCCCCACTTTTTTCAGTTCCCCAATCACATCTGAGTATAGGACTAACTGCCCACAAACTTGAACATCACTATTTGTTTCTTCACTCTCCCAGCCCTTACCCTAAGCAAAATATTCATGCACCCCCATAACCTGACATAAATTCTGCAAGACAGCTATCAACTCCAAACCATTTGTTTTTAACCCCTGGATTTCCTTATCCACTTTAAATAAACCACTTAGCTCCTCACTCAGTACATGCTGCTATGCTGTCTGTAAATGAACTTGGTAGAGTTTATCCTTCTACATTAACTCTACCAGCCATATGTTGTCAACTAACAGGCTGCACAGGAATCATACAAAGAACTATTATTCTCCATCCTTGGTACTTGCTGGTTCCTCTTTATCAGAACTGACATATGCAAACAAAACACAAATAAGCTGTTTAGTATTAATACTAAATACAGAGATATAGATAGGAAAGTCCACAATCTACATATGTACAGTGATAAACAGGCAGTACGGTTCTATAGAGACATACACAGAAGCAAGTATCTTAAAACAATACATAAAGCTACAGACAGTTCCTCCTAGACAGGATTCATCACCTTCTCATAGGTAAGAATATTGTGTATGTATCGTACATTGTCTGACTTACAGTGGTCTGTTTGTGCCTTTTCCACTGTTACCTTATACTACTAACCACTTTATTTTCCTTGAACATATTTGTCTTCCTTATTTATAATATCTGCAGCAAGAAATTGAGATATTGATCTTGTACAATATTATATTTATTGTTTGCTCTACCCGGCTACAGCAATTTATTTTAGATAACTAATGGTTATCCTCTTTTGCAGAATATGTATGGAAACAATAAAAATTTGTAAGTATCACTGTTTTGTAGTTTGTGTGTGACGGAGTGACAAGTAAATGCTACATTTCTCTCACATACATTGCATTTTTTCTAGGTCTCGTATGCCCCTACTCCCCCCAATCAGACAAGGTAAGGCTAACTTCTTTTATATGGTAAAAAGCTAGTGTTTGAATATTCTGGGTGGGTATATAATTTACTTGTTACAATGTATTATCATTAAATGGCTGGCAATATCAATCACTGTAACTAAATCCTACAATCCTCTAAAAAACTGAAAGTATGTCCATGGGTAAAATTCAATATAAATTTATATGACAAAAGTTTAAGAAGCTGCTCAGTGCCACTCACACACATCTGAAGTCCAACTTGCACATTCGATGAGAGTGGGCATAACTCACTAACAGTACCCTATAGCCTCTTCAAGTTCCCCAGTCTTTAGAGTTTATTTGCTATTTTATGGACTTTGTTTACTAAAGAACGGTGAGGTGTCAGTATTTTGTATTTTTAAGTCAATCCAAATAAAACAAAAAGTTAAACATAAAAGTTGAAGTTGATGGAAAATATAATCTGCCGTTTTCTGTTCAGAAGGTATTTAATATACACACAAAAATAAATGATAATAACAAAGCACTGTTTAAAGATATATATATATATATATATATATATATATATATATATATATATATATATATATATATATATATCATATTCAAATGATTGTATAATTCTTCACCTAGTAGATATTTAAAGAGACATTAAACACTTTGAGATGATAATATAAAATGATAAATTGTATATAAATAAAACAACTGCAATATACTTTCATTATTTATTTTGTCCCCTTTTCCTGAAATTCCATTCTGAAATTATGAGCTTTTCAGTTCCTGTTGGAAATGGAAGTGCAGAATACACAGCCATTGGCTGCACACTCAAGTGACCTATTTATAACTGTCCCTAGTTGGCCACAGCAGAGAAGGTGACCTAAGTTACAACATAGCAGCTCCCATTGTTTTATAGACACTAAAACTTTACACTTTATTTGTCAATAGTTAAACAGCTAATGAAACTGTTTAAAATACATCCACATGTTATTCTCAGACTAATCTTTTCTTTGAATGCATCATTCTATCTAGCATTTATTTAGTGTTTAATGTCCCTTTAAGGGCCTGTGTGATGTTTCTTATATTTGGATGATTGAGATGCTTTCAGTGAAGCAATGTTAGACTGTTGTACAGTTAGTTATATTACTGTCTTACTTTCTCAGTCAGTAAGCTGTTAGGAGCTCTCCAAGGGTCCAACAAAGACACCCATTAAATGAATATTAAACAGAAATATACTCAGAGTAAACTTGAAAGGAACTTATTTTTTAAACAAATAACAGCACAGGAGGATTTGAAAGAACTGGTGATTTTTGGTAGCAATTATGGTAGGTCAGCTAAATATTTAGCTAAATTAATAGAGAATAAAAAAAGTAACAATACCATGGTAGCAATTAAAGTAGGAAGTAAGAGACTGACCTCTAGCCTAGAAGTTAGAAATGCCTTTCTAGATTATTTCCAGGGGATATATGGAGAGATGCAAAACAGAATGAGAAGCAGTCTGCCAGGAACAAACAGCAGCATCAAAAGCTTGTTCTATGGCCCGGTTGCCACCTGGTAGTAGCTTCTTTCTGCCCAATTGTGCTTTTCACAGAGGAAAACTTTCCTGTAGTATATCAGTCTGATCCCGCTGACATGGTCAGTCCAGCCCCAAAATACAAGGCAATTCTCCTCTGAACAAGGAACATGACAACCCCAGACGATCGTTTCGGCCTCCTTTGGGCCTCGTCAGTGAGGTGCAGCCATATCCCTCTAAGCATATTGGGCAAGGAGTCCACGTCTGGTTTCCCCCATCACCCTTAGGGAGACTATCCCCAGGGTCATATTTACATATGCAAAACAGAATGAGAAGCAGTCTGCCAGGAACGAACAGCAGCATCAATAGCTTGTTCTATGGCCCGGTTGCCACCTGGTAGTAGCTTCTTTCTGCCCAATTGTGCTTTTCACAGAGGAAAACTTTCCTGTAGTATATCAGTCTGATCCCACCGACATGGTCAGTCCAGCCCAGAAATACCAGGCAATTCTCCTCTGAACAAGGAACATGACAACCCCAGACGATCGTTTCGGCCTCCTTTCGGCCTCGTCAGTGAGGTGCAGCCATATCCCTCTAAGCACATTGGGCAAGGAGTCCACGTCTGGTTTCCCCCATCACCCTTAGGGAGACTATCCCCAGGGTCATATTTACATATGCAAAACAGAATGATAAGCAGTCTGCCAGGAACAAACAGCAGCATCAATAGCTTGTTCTATGGCCCGGTTGCCACCTGGTAGTAGCTTCTTTCTGCCCAATTGTGCTTTTCACAGAGGAAAACTTTCCTGTAGTGTATCAGTCTGATCCCACCGACATGGTCAGTCCAGCCCCGAAATACCAGGCAATTCTCCTCTGAACAAGGAACATGACAACCCCAGACAATTGTTTTGGCCTCCTTTGGGCCTCGTCAGTGAGGTGCAGCCATATCCCTCTAAGCACATTGGGCAAGGAGTCCATGTCTGGTTTCCCCCATCACCCTTAGGGAGACTATCCCCAGGGTCATGTTTACATATGCAAAACAGAAAGAGAAGCAGTCTGCCAGGAACGAACAGCAGCATCAATAGCTTGTTCTATGGCTTGTTCTATGTTTTGCATATGTAAATATGACCCTGGGGATAGTCTCCCTATGGGTGATGGGGGAAACCAGACGTGGACTCCTTGCCCAATGTGCTTAGAGGGATATGGCTGCACCTCACTGACGAGGCTTAAAGGATGGGTTTGTCATGTTCCTTGTTCAGAGGAGAATTGCCTGGTGTTTCGGGGCTGGACTGACCATGTCAGCGGGATCAGGCTGATATACTACAGAAAAGTTTTCCTCTGTGAAAAGCACAATTGGGCAGAAAGAAGCTACTATCAGGTGGCAACCGGGCCATAGAACAAGCTATTGATGCTGCTGTTCGTTCCTGGCAGACTGCTTCTCATTCTGTTTTGCAGATATATGGAGAGAGTCAGGTAAACGTAGAAATAAAATTGCATTCTGGGAACAATTAGCACTACTGAAAATAACACACAAGGAATTGGCCTATTTAAACCAAACTATTTCACACAAAGAATTTCTAGCAGCAATTAAGAAAGCAAAAGGAAACAAAGCACCTGGCCCTGATCAATTACCTGCAGAATTGTATAAAATTCTGCAAGATCAAATTATAGTAGTATTGATAAGATTATTTAATGAATATCAAGGTATTTTGCAGCTTTAGCAGTCACACTTATTCTGAAAAAAGAAAAAAAAAATTTTTTAGGATCATATATAGACAAAACTCACCATTGAATTCTAAATCTATTCTAACAGAAAAGGTTAAAAAAGTGATCAATAAGTTGATCCATGGAGATCAAGTAGGTTTTATGACAAACCCGGTTAGGAACTTTCGTAGAGTTTTATTGGCTATTGATTATTATTGGAACAAATTTCAATCAAAGGGGAAAGCTCGCTCAAAAATTGATCTAGCTATTCTTACTCTTGATGCCGAGAAGGCCTTTGATTCGATAATCTAGGATCACCTATTTTCTTCATTAGACAATTTTGGATTAATAGGATCCTTTTTGAATTTTGTGAGACTGCTATAAAAAAATCCATTATCAGCTATTTTAATTAATGACGAGCTGACACAGGGCTTTGCTTTACAGAAGGGAACAAGATAGGGCTGTCCATTATCCCCCTTATTATTCAATCTAGCAATTAAACCCCTTGCTGTATTCCTTAGACAAGAACTTGAGGGTATCATGTTAGCAAATCAGAAAGTGGTTATTTCCCTCTTTGCTGAAGATCTCCTATTAATTTTAAGTAGAACTAAAGAGAGTATACCTAAAGTACTTAAAAGCATTAAGGATTTTGGATCATTCTTTGGCTATAAAGTCAATTCCGATAAATACGAAATTCTCTGGATTTGTCAGGGTACAGATAGTGAAAGACAGTGTCCCTTCAAGACATTAAAACATATTTAATACTTGGGGATCACATTAGCTTGTAATCCAGATAAATCGTATGAGCTTAATTTCCCAAATATTCTTTCTAAAATCCAAAATAAACTGCAAAGGTGGATCTTACTACCGATTTCACTTTCTGAATGAATTATGTTGGTAAAAACTCTTCTTCCACAAATCTTTTATTTGCTACAAAATCTCCCATTATTCCTCCAGCAAAAAGATATAGTTAATTTTAATAAAGCCTATTCGAAATTTATCTGGCAAAGTAGGAAACCATGAATGTCATCCATTAAGTTGTCCAACAGTAGGAATTCTGGTGTTTTGGGTTTCCCGCAGATTAGGCACTAGAACTGGTCCAGTATATTAAAGTTTGCATTTGATTGGTTGACGGAAAAAGAGAATGTTACTTTATTGAGAATGGAATCTAATATTACTGTTCCCTTCTCTTTACAGGCTATGTTACATTGCCCTGTATCTAAACTCCCCAGTATAGTCTCCAATTTGCTAGTCTTCAGAAATATTATAACAGCCTGGCAAAAATTAAGTTCTGATTGTAAAGTTAAATTTCAGGTCTCCAAGTATTTACCTATTGTAGGTCTACCTGAATTTATACCAGGCCTGAATAAAGGTATATTTAATCAGTGGGCCCAGAAAGGGTTAAATACTTTGTACAAATACTAGACAGAGACACTAATAGTGTCAAAACATTTGATAGACTCAAAATAGATTCCAATTTAGAAAATGTGAGTTTCTTTGCCTATCTACAAAGCAGACATCTCGTGAACAAATTGATTCAAGAATATGGTGACTGTTGGAATTTAGAAGGTATCAAATTAGGGATCATTCAATATCAAACAGGCAATTATGCAATCTCCAATAGATGCAATCTTTTGAAGTGCAGACAGGAACATACACATCTTAATTTAGTACTTCAAAAGTGGCAGACAATTTTTACAGAACTCAGAGAAGAAGAGGTAATACAAAGTTTCAAAATTGTTTATAATACATGTGTCTCTAATTCATGGAGGGAATCACACTTTAAACAAATTCATATATTATATTTAACCCATGCTAGGCTATCTAAGTGGACCCCAGGTTCTTCCAGTAGATGCATTAAATGTAACATGGAATTTGCAGATTTATACCATTGTTTTTAGAACTGCCCAAACATTAAAATCTTCTTGTCTAAAATTAATCAGTGGCTTAATTGATATATGGAGAGTGAGGTGATCCTGGAAGCTAAGCATATTGTTTTTATGTTTAAAGAGGATGATAGGCGTCATAATGTAGGATTGATAAATACAGCTATATTAATTGGTCGGAATGTGATATTGAAACATTGGAAGAACAGAACGGGTCCCATTTTCTCTGAATTTAGTAAGAGTATGCAGAGTCAGATTTTTATGGAACAGTGTTTAATTAAAATGACAAAACTATGAAGAAAATTGGAAATGGATTAAGGTTTAGTTGTGATTTTCCTAAAGAGACCGAACTTTGAATTATCCGTCCATTCCAAAAGTTGGACTTTTTTTTTTTACAATTTATAGCAAATGGTGTTTTTCCAAATGATTGGAGCTATCCTTGGACCCAATGTAGAATACTATATACACTCACCGGCCACTTTATTAGGTATACCTTGCTAGTACCGGGATGAACCCCCTTTTGCCTTCAGAACTCCCTTAATTCTTTGTGGCATAGATTCAACAAGGTGTTGGAAACATTCCTCAGACATTTTGATCCATATTGACATGATAGCATCACGCAGTTGCTGCAGATTTGTCGGCTGCACATCCATGATGTGAATCTCCCGTTCCACCACACCTGAAAGGTGCTCTATTGGATTTGGATCTAGTGACTGTGGAGGCCATTGGAGTACAGTGAACTCATTGTAATGTTTAAGAAACCAGTTTGAGATGATTTGAGCTTTGTGACATGGTGCATTTTCCTGCTCGAAGTAGCCATCAGAAGATGGGTACACTGTAATCATAAAGGGATGGACATGGTCAACAACAATACTCAGTTAGGCCATGGCGTTTAAACGATGCTCGGTACTAAGGGGCCCAAAGTGAGTGTGCCAAGAAAATATCCTCCACAACATTACACCACTACCACCAGCCTGAACCGTTGATATAAGGCAGGATGGATCCATGCTTTCATGTTGTTTACTCCAAATTTTGACCCTACCATCTGAATGTCGCAGCTGAAATCAAGACTCATCAGACCAGGCAACGTTTTTCCAATCTTCTATTGTCTAATTTTGGTGAGCCTGTGCGAATTGTAGCCTCAGTTTCCTGTTCTTAGCTGACAAGAGTGGCACCCGGTGTGGTCTTCTGCTACTGTAGCCCATCTGCTTCAAGATTCAAAATGTTGTGCATTCAGAGATGGTATTCTGCATACCTTGGTTGTAACAAGTGGTTATTTGAGGTGCTGTTGCCTTCTATCATCTTGAACCAGTCTGCCCATTCTCCTCTGACCTCAACAAGGCATTGTCGCCCACACAACTGCCGCTCACTGGATAGTTTCTATTTTTCTGACCATTCTCTGTAAACCCTAGAGATGGTTGTGCCTGAAAATCTCAGTAGATCAGCAGTTTTTTTATATACTCAGACCAGCCCGTCTGGCACTATAAACCATACCACGATCAAAGTCACCTAAATCCCCTTTCTTCCCCATTCTCATGCTCGGTTTGAACTTCAGCAAGTTGTCTTCACCATGTCTAGATGCCTAAATGTATTGAGTTGCTGCCATGTGATTGGCTGATTAGCTATTTGTGTTACCAAGCAGTTGACCAAGTGTACCTAATAAAGTGGCTGGTGAGTGTATATGTATAAATATATATATATATATATACCTGTATATATATATATATATATATATATATGTATATATATATATATATATTTATTTATTTTTTGTATCACCCCCCCCGTAGGGCACGACCCTCCCTCCCCTAAAAGTATATTTGATGGGAGTTCCCCTTAGTCTGCTTTTGTTTGTGTTTGTTTATATATTCACTTATGTATTTACTAGAATATGTTAAAATATCTCAAGATTATATATGTATGAGTCTAGCATACAGCCAGTGTTTTCTTCCTGTGTTTTTATTTTAAATTGATTGTAAACTTGAGCATAGTTGCTCAAGTCATAGGAAAGAATTAAAAAAATTAATGAGTATCATAGTTTCCCCCCGGGTATTCAACCCCTTTGCACAAACTTCACGCCTGGGGTGGACAATGATTAGTGGATTGCAGATGAGTCATCTGTCAATCAATTGACGAATATGGCAGGCGGAGGAACGGCGCTTACCGTTCTGGCATTTCAAGCTGAAAATATCAGAAGATAAATATATCCTACACATTTTATGAATGAAAGTCTCATTCATTTTTTTAATTCTTTCCTATGACTTGAGCGACTATGCTCAAATTTACAATCACTTTAATGTATAAAGTATGCAAGAAACAGTCTTAATATTTATGTAAATTTTTCTTGAGATATCCAATAAAAATGATATAAAAAAATAAATAAATAAAGGAAAATTAAACTAAAAAATAGCTTATCATACTAATGAAAGAAAAACAAGAATGTTAAAATGTTTAGCATAAATATTTAAGTCAAAATGTTTAACTTGTTTATATTCAAACAAGCAATACATGCATGTTGCATACCTAGGGATTTATTCCTCACTGGCTCATAAAGCCCCAAAAACATAAAAAGATTATTTTCCAGCAAAGGAGTTGAGGAGTATACATGAACATATGCATGTATGTATATATATATATATATATATATATATATATATATATATATATATATATATATATATATAAATAACTATATATATATATATATATATATATATATATATTGATAGATAGATATATAGATAGATATAATATTCTGATGCAACAAAGAAGAAACAAATATTTTAATGTTTCTTTAGCCCAACTGAAAGCTGCAGAATACCCCTGTATTGTCAGATGAGGCTATTTGGGATGTCTGTGCTCACTGTATAAATTCACTTCCATCCTGCTCCAAGAAAATGTAATCTCATCAAATGTGCATTTTAACATGAAATGTTTAGTTAGTACCATGATTGTTTAATGTGTAATATGGACTCCAAGTGGAAATCAATGACTTCCTAATAGATCTAACAAGTAAGGATTCCAATAGAGATTAGTTTTCCCTTATGAAAGACATGTACAAAAAGTAGAGAGAATAGCATAAAGGAAGGAAATCATAGCGCAGAAAGGAGGGATTGTACTAAATAAAGGTATAACGTAAATTTGTGCCAGGAATGAAATCACTGCACTATTATATATTACCATAATGTATTATAGACCAACTAACTTGGATCCATATTTAAGTATCAAAATATATTTTTATTAACATTTCTCCTTCCACTGTGAATATCCTGTTTTAGTATTAGTCTATGATCAAATTAAATAAAATAGCCATACTATACACACTAAGGGTGTTTTTTTAATTTAGTGTGTGACAATGTCAAAGTAAAAGACAAAGGGCTAGATTACAAGTGCACGGTATTTCTTTTTGTGATCGCGAAAACTCAGCTAGAGTAACGCTTTTTGCACTAGTCAGGTTGCATTTGTATTATAAGTTATAAAAAAACGTATTTTGCGCAAGAGTTAACCTAAATAGCGCTAAAATCTTAACTTAAGTTTTCAGGTGCACGTGCATTGTGCGTGTATTCCCCCATAGAAATTAATGGAGAAAAAAAAGTAGAAAAAGCCCCCCCAACACCCGAGATTGCATTTTCGCATTCCCCATAGAAGTCAATGGAGAAAAAAAAATTGTTGGAAAAAAAAAAACATCGCGCAAACATAGCATATTTGCATTAGCAATTAAAATCTTTGTTAAATATAATGTCAAAGGGCTCTAATGCATTTATATATATGTCTATATATGTGTACATGTATATTTATGTGTTTATATGTGTATATACTGTATGTCTGTCAATATATATATGTACAGATATATAGACATATCTATATACATTCAATACATGTTTAGAAATGTATCTGTATGTGTCTCTATGTTAAAGCACTTTGGCAGCTTTTTTTTCTAACACCCAAGATCTCATATCTTTGAGACCTTATAACTTTTTTGTGCAATATATTTTTTTTAATTTTTTTTATTAGACAGTGTTAATGTGAGTGAACTGTACTTTGTAGTGGTTTTTTTAAGTGTTTTGTGCAACTTTTTTGTTTTGGAAAGCAGTTATCCACAGCTCTGATAACGCGGTAACGATTGAGAGCGCAATCACGATTTTGATCAACTTGTAATATCAGTGCAATTAAAAAGACTTATGAAAAGACGATATGGCTTACGCAAAACAGTTTGTGCCTCACTTGTAATCTAGCCCATAATATTATAATATTGTACTCAAGGTCATAATCAAGCTGTCAATGGTCCCTTTATAGGTGCTATACTGTCTCATTGATTGTCCATCTCTCCTTATGAGTCACATACACAAGATAAGGTTTACTGTTGCTATTGAACAACTGTTGATGGTGCCTCACATTTATATGTACTATTTGCAAGTCTCTCATTTACATATCATAAATCCTCTCCAAAATATGGTTCTTGTTTTGTTTATTTTCATTAGAAATTATTGTGTCTATCTCAATGCTAAAAGAGAATACATTTTCCTGAAAGTTCTCAATAAGAAATAGCTACTTTAAAAAACAGCCTGTTTTGTTTCTCCAACATATCTTATGCTACCACTGCCTCTCTTTATTTACATGCAAATGATTCTTGTACATTGGCTCAATTTTCATGCACTTTTATGAAAGAGATTAGTTTGTATATTTGTTTACATGTTTTGCATCCTTTTAATCTCAAGAACTGTATTTCTTTGTTTGTTGTTTTTTGTAGATATATTCTAAATTTTATCAGCACGTAGTGTTCGACAGATGTTTGTAGGGTACTATATGGTGTTTTGTGGCTACATATTTAGTTTTGTGTAATATCCTTATTTATTCAACATATACAGAGGCAAAAAGACAGAAGAAAACAACCATTTGCAGTTAGTATTTATGTGGTTATTGATTTAGTTTTTCATTTAAATATTGAGTGATATTTGTAGCTGTTTAAAGGGACAGTCAACACCAGAATGTTTGTTGTTTTAAAAGATAGATAATCCCTTTATTACCCATTCCCCAGTTTTGCAAAACCAACACTGTTATATTAATACACTTTTTACTTCTGTAACTAACTTGTATCTAAGCATCTTCTGACAGCCCCCTGATCACATGACATTTTGTTTATTATCTTTTGACTTTCATTTTAACCAATTAGTGCAGTGTCTGCCACAATCCACGGGCGTGCTCACAATGTTATCTATAGGGTTTACCTGAACTAGCTCTCCCCTGCTGTGAAAAGCAAATACAAAAGCATGTGATTAGAGGCGGCCTTCAAGGTTTTAGAAATTATCATATGAGCCTTCCTAGGTCTAGCTTTCAACTAGAATACCAAGAGAACAAAGCAAAATTGTTGATAAAAGTAAATTGGAAAGTTGTTTAAAATTACATGCCCTATTTGAAAAATGAAAGTTTTTTTTGGACTTGACTGTCCCTTTAATAACCATTGAAAAATAGGAGAAAATTGAGGTCCGTTTTAGTTCTGTTTACTTTCCAGAGCTCGTTCTTTTGAAAAATACTGTTCTCATGAAATTATGTTGGATGGTTGATAGATAAAGTGCATTGTTTTGAAGCGTTTGCTCTATATGTGAATACTAAAACACTATATATATATATTTATTTATTTTTTTGTTATTCAACTGTGGTTCTAGATCACAACATTTGAGGGATGCAAAAACATTACCACAAAGCTAAATATCAAGGGTTCAAGGGATGTTGGTGTGGGACTGCATCTTCTACTATTCCTATCTTTTTTAACCCCCTTTCTCCCTCTCACATCTTTCCCTTCTGTAGAGCACTGGCCATGTACAATCTGGATTGGATGAGACTCTTAAGCGCTTGTGCTTAATTACCCAATAAGGAAAGATAGTCTTACTATGTAGTTGGATTCAATGAGATCTATTTATTTTTAGAATTATAAATACATACAATAAAATTTAAAACAATAGAAATTGATTCTTAAAACAAATCTAACTGGTTGGCCAACCATACAGTGTGAATAAAATGTTATAATATGTTTTCCAATCCCTGTTACTTAGTGTGTTATACAAACATATCTGTATATTTGAATTTTTGAATTTTGGTTTAATTGCAGATATTTTTTATGGATTTGATATAGTGGACTTGTGAAGAAGTATGGTATCCACAAAGAATATTCGCAATATTAATTCTTAATTACCATATTTACCATATTCGTTTGTTTAAAGCTGAACATACATAATTAAAATAGCGTCAATGGTATCAACAATATAATTAAAATAGCGTCAATGGTATCAACAATAGTAACAAATAATAAAAGTGAAACAAAAATAAAGTGATACAGTAAAAATCGTATAAGTTATGAAAGATAAAGTCTTTCTGCCGTGATCGTTAGAGTAATTGTTAATTGCTTTTTGTTAAAAGCGCTGTTGTTAAGTCCTCCGTGGGGATAGTATGTGCGGGCGTGCTGCAACACGTTTTTATCTAATTGCTATATATATTGCGATTATAAGTCACTGTTAAGTAGTTTTGGTTATCTGTCCTTCACATTAACTTCCTTAGTTGGTGTAGGTATAATAAATCTTACCCGTTGTTTCTTTTGGGATACTTTGTTTCTGGTCTAGTTTCTTTTTGTACCCAATTCAATCTTTACTGTGATGAATGTGGATCGGAAGCCGGGATAGCCGCTGCCGGTGTTGTAGTGGTTTCAGTATGTCGAGTTGGTTTGTCTCTGCGATTACACACACTTGAAGAAGTAGATGCTGGGGTATTGTGGTAGTGTGCTTTAACCGTTAATCCTTTTGTCAGATGGCTGGGCTTTTTGCCTGGTTCAGGTTTTCAAAACCTCTTGAATTGTTGCGAATGTGTTCTGTTTAGATCCGTACTCTATTTGTTTCAGAGTATCCGATCTGCAGGTGTCCACAGGTTTCTTTAGGCCCAATTATTAGGTAAGGTATTTCAGTTGTTCTTGGCGGTCCTTTGAAAGGAGGACTAGGTGCTTTGAAGGTTGTTCTTGAACGCTTCAGAATATCTTTCAAGCGTATTTGTTGGTCCGTGGTTTGATGTAGTCTTGGCGGTCCACTTCGAAAGTGGACTATGAAAATGTTCAGTGTAGCAAGGAGTAGGCAACGCGTTTCAGCTGATTAATACAGCCTTTATCAAGCATATGCTTGATAAAGGCTGTATTAATCAGCTGAAACGCGTTGCCTACTCCTTGCTACACTGAACATTTTCATAGTCCACTTTCGAAGTGGACCGCCAAGACTACATCAAACCACGGACCAACAAATACGCTTGAAAGATATTCTGAAGCGTTCAAGAACAACCTTCAAAGCACCTAGTCCTCCTTTCAAAGGACCGCCAAGAACAACTGAAATACCTTACCTAATAATTGGGCCTAAAGAAACCTGTGGACACCTGCAGATCGGATACTCTGAAACAAATAGAGTACGGATCTAAACAGAACACATTCGCAACAATTCAAGAGGTTTTGAAAACCTGAACCAGGCAAAAAGCCCAGCCATCTGACAAAAGGATTAACGGTTAAAGCACACTACCACAATACCCCAGCATCTACTTCTTCAAGTGTGTGTAATCGCAGAGACAAACCAACTCGACATACTGAAACCACTACAACACCGGCAGCGGCTATCCCGGCTTCCGATCCACATTCATCACAGTAAAGATTGAATTGGGTACAAAAAGAAACTAGACCAGAAACAAAGTATCCCAAAAGAAACAACGGGTAAGATTTATTATACCTACACCAACTAAGGAAGTTAATGTGAAGGACAGATAACCAAAACTACTTAACAGTGACTTATAATCGCAATATATATAGCAATTAGATAAAAACGTGTTGCAGCACGCCCGCACATACTATCCCCACGGAGGACTTAACAACAGCGCTTTTAACAAAAAGCAATTAACAATTACTCTAACGATCACGGCAGAAAGACTTTATCTTTCATAACTTATACGATTTTTACTGTATCACTTTATTTTTGTTTCACTTTTATTATTTGTTACTATTGTTGATACCATTGACGCTATTTTAATTATATTGTTGATACCATTGACGCTATTTTAATTATGTATGTTCAGCTTTAAACAAACGAATATGGTAAATATGGTAATTAAGAATTAATATTGCGAATATTCTTTGTGGATACCATACTTCTTCACAAGTCCACTATATCAAATCCATAAAAAATATCTGCAATTAAACCAAAATTCAAAAATTCAAATATACAGATATGTTTGTATAACACACTAAGTAACAGGGATTGGAAAACATATTATAACATTTTATTCACACTGTATGGTTGGCCAACCAGTTAGATTTGTTTTAAGAATCAATTTCTATTGTTTTAAATTTTATTGTATGTATTTATAATTCTAAAAATAAATAGATCTCATTGAATCCAACTACATAGTAAGACTATCTTTCCTTATTGGGTAATTAAGCACAAGCGCTTAAGAGTCTCATCCAATCCAGATTTTACCCCCACTTTGAAGTTTGTGAGATTACTTCTTCGAGACTCCCTAGCTTTTACCCCCACAGCGCATAGTTTATTAACCCAACACACCAACTGGCCATGTACAACCTTGCAAGTTTTGGACAGCTGATTCTTAGAGGTTTGGGGGTCCTACAGTACCTCATAGAGACACCAAAATTAGTGAAATTAAATAATTTCTGTGACGTTAAAGGAAGGAATACTAAACACAATCATCTAAATTACAAGTTTTGCGGTATGCCTATACCGCTGAAAAATTGCCCTTTTTTGAGCGGAATGGAAGGTCACCAGTATTACAAGTGGCGGCGGTACCGCTATACCCAAAGTGTTTTAGCCTGTACCGCAACTCTCCATTCCACACTCAAAAAATGGCTTTTGAGTGTGGAATTTTCAGGTCACCTGTATTACAGGTTGTGCAGTCCAGCTATAACGCTAGCATAATAGCTTATACTGCCACGATCCATTCCGCTAAAAAACCCCAGTAGTTATAGATTTTGCAAAACAAAAATGTTTCACAAAACCCATAACAAAAATGTTACAAAGTACACTAACACCCATAAACTATCTAATAACCACTAAATCACCATTCCCCCACATCGCAAATACGTTAATAAACTTATTAACCCCTAATCCGCTGCCCACCCACCTCACCAACACTAAATTAAAGTGTTAACCCCTAAACTGCTGACCCCCCAAATCACACAAACTAAATTAAATTATTAAACCCTAATGCTAACACCCCCTAACTTTAAATTAAACCTACAATATAACTACCTTTAAATAAATAAAAACTTACCTGTGAAAAAAATAAAAATAATCTAACACCACAAAAAAAAACCTAAGTCTAACTCCAAAATAGGTACTTACTATTCCTGAAGTCCGGCGGTATGGATGGACAATAGATATGACCTTAAAGTGAGTGTAGCCCTCTATACCACTGGATAATGATAGATTGCACAAATTAACTCCTACTCACAAAATAGAATGATAAAACATTATGATGTGTAAATCAATTACTTAACAAGTACTATAGGTAAATAGCCAGTATAAATAAATAATTCAGGTTGGTATGTGATGCTAGAATACATATGTCAAATGTCACTATAGACCCTTGTAAGTAATTAATTGGAGATAATAAACCTTGAGTATCGCGTTTTATTAAAGCGTTCTCCTGATGTAATGCATCTGAGTCACAATGCATGAACCAAGTTCTATTCTAATATTGTTCCTCACAGCGGCTATCTGATAATCTAGTAGTATGCAGTATTATCGTGCAATGTGTGTTATACTTCAACATATGTATCATTTAACATCAAATTGCCATGTCAGTTTAAGAACCGTAGGAGTAACACTGATATAAGCGCTCTCAGAGCCAACAGCTAGCTGTTAGTCTAGTAGTAAGGCAAGAAGGTTTTTAGTTAACTTTTATGATGAGTTAAAATGTTACTCTCTTAAAATAGTACTCTCAATCATTTCTGGCAGTTTATCAAGCAAAATCTAATAATAATGTGCTTCTGTTGGAATATTGTTCCCCTCAGTGACTTGCTGATGATCTTGCAGTGTCTACACCAGAATTGTTATTGTTTTAAAAGATAGATAATCCCTTTATTACCCATTCCCCAGTTTTGCATAACCAACACAGTTATATTAATCTATGTTTTACCTCTGTGATTACCTTGTATCTAAGCCTCTGCAGACTGCCCCCTTATCTCAGTGCTTTTGATAGACAGGCAGTTTAGTCAATCAATGTAGACTCCTAAATAACTCCATGGGAGTGAGCACAATGTTGTCTGTATGACACACATGAACTATTACTGTCTAACTGTGAAAAACTTTCAAAATGCTCTGAGCTAAGAGGCGGTTTTCAACGGTTTAGAAATCAGTTTGAGCCTACCTAGGTTTAGCTTTTCAAAAATACCACCAAGGGAACAAATCAAATTTAATGATAAAAGTCAATTGGAAAGTTGTTTAAAATTGCATGCCCTATCTGAATCATGAAAGTTTAATTTTGATTAGACTGTCCCTTTAAGTATACTTGTGCTGAGTATGCTATGTTTAAACATATATGTCTGTTAACAACAAATTACCAGTTAGAGAGCCTGTGTTATGCACTATGCCATATGGGCTAGTGAACATCTTATCCCAATTTTTTAATTATTTGGTCAAGAGAAAGTATTATCTCAAGAAGACAGAGTAGTTATTGCCAATATAAGTAGCTTGTGGCTTATATAACTGCAGTAGTGCAGTGATAATAATATCTACCAACATAGGATATCAGCTTATTAGGCAAATGAGATTTAGAGGCCTATTTATCAAGCCGTCAAATACGCTGGAATTCCGCAGCGTAATTGTGGCGAGCCTGATTCCCCTTATTTATCAAAGCCTACAGACCGGCAAAAGTTGAAATCTGTGACGTAACATACGAACCGCCGGACTTAGTCCGACACAGATTGATACTTACGTCATTACAGATGTTCCGAATGCAAATTCGGCACTATCTGATAACTTTTGCTATTTAACAAATATCTACCAGGTACGCTCGCCACTATTCCGGCCCAGCTTGCATTCCGGCCCAGCTTGCATTCTATTGGCTATTCCAATCAGCCAATAGAATGCGAGCTCAATCCTATTGGCTGATTGGATTAGCCAATAGGATGAAAGCTCAATCCTATTGGCTGATTGCAACAGCCAATAGGATTTTTTCAACCTTAATTCTGATTGGCTGATAGAATTCTATCAGCCAATCTAAATCTAAGGGATGTCATCTTGGATGACGTCATTTAAAGGCAAACCTCATTGTAAAGAAGACGTCGAAAGAAGAGGATGCTCCGCGTCAGATGTCTTGAAGATGGAGCCGCTCTGCGCCGGATGGATGAAGATAGAAGATGCCGTCTGGATGAAGACTTCTGCCCGGTTGGATGAAGACGTTGGCCCGCTTGGATGAAGACTTCTGCCGGCTTCGATGAGGACTTCTGCCACTTCGTTGAGGATAGATGTTGGCTCTTCATAAACTGTAAATTGAACTTCAGGGGTTAGTGTTAGGCTTTTTTTAAGTGTTTATTGGGTGGGTTTTAATTTTAGATTAGGGTTTGGGCTTTTGAAAAAGAGCTAAATGCCCATTTAAGGGCAATGCCCATACAAATGCCCTTTTCAGGGCAATGGGGAGCTTAGGTTTTTTAGATTAGGTTTTTATTTGGGGGGTTGGTTGTGTGGGTGGTGGGTTTTACTGTTGGGGGAGTATTTGTATTTTTTATTTACAGGTAAAAGAGCTGATTTCTTTGGGGCAATGCCCCACAAAAGGCCCTTTAAGGGTCATTGGTAGTTTATTGTAGTCTAGGGTTTTTTTCTATTTTGGGGGGGGGGTTTATTTTCATAGGGCTCTTAGATTACGTGTAATTAGTTTAAATATTTGATCATTTATTTTTATTTTGTGTAACTTAGTGTGTTGTTTTTTTGTAACTTAGTGTTTGTTATTTTTTGTAACTTAGTTGTTAGTTTTTTGAAACTTTGTAATTTTTACTAGTAGATTTAAATTATTTGAGTAGGGTTAGGTTTTTAAATATATAATATAGCTAATTTAATTTATAGTTTAATGTAATTTTAGTATAACAGTTAGGGTAGGTTAATTATTATTTTAATATAGTTTAATGTAATTTTAGTATAATAGTTAGGGTAGATTAATTAGTAGTTTAATATAGTTTAATGTAATTTTAGTATAATAGTTAGGGTAGATTAATTAAAAGTTTAATATAGTTTAATGTAATTTTAGTATAATAGTTAAGGTAGATTAATTAATAGTTTAATATAGTTTAATTTAAATCTAAAGGTAAGTTTTAATTTATTAAAAGATAGGGATGAGTTAATATTTAATATAAAGTTAGCGGGTTGTTAGGTTTGGGGGTTAATAGGTTAATTTATTTTATGGCGATGTGGGGGGCTGGTGGTTTAGGGGTTAATAGGTTTAGTTAATGGTAGTGATGTGGGAGGCCAGAGGTTTAGGGGTTAATACATTTAGTTAGTTGTGGCGGGGTCAGGGAGCGACGGAATAGGGATTAATAAGTTTATTAGAGTTGCAGTGGGCTCCGGGGGAGGCGGGATAGGGGTTAATAAGTTTATTAGAGTTGCGGGGGTGTCGGAGAGCAGCGGGATAGGGGTTAATAACTTTATTTAGTTGCAGCGGGGTCCTGGAGCGGAGGGATAGGGGTTAATACATTTATTAGAGTTGTGGTGGGGTCCAGGAGCAGCGGGATAGGGGTTAATACATTTATTAGAGTTGCGGTGGGCTCCGGGAGCGACGGGATAATTTATTAAAGTTGCGGTGGGATAGGGGTTAAACAGTTTAGTATAGTGGCAGTGTTTAGTGACAGTATATAAATAAAGCTGTGAAAAAGCCGAATAGCAGTGAGATCGATGACTGTTAGTTAACAACAGTCCGCTGCTCATCGCCCCGTACTTGGTGCACAGCTTTTTGACATCTTTTTTGTTAAATATGGAGAGCGTATTCAAATCCATGGCCGCGATGTTAGGCGATGTCAGGCGAGCGTATTGGTGCTGTCGAATGCAAGTAAGTTAACAGCTTGATAAGTAGGACTCTTAGTGTATATCATTGAGCATAGCTGCCGGACAGGTACACAATTAGTGAATGCAGTGGTGAGATTGCTATAAAAGTTGACAAGTCATTGTACAATAAGAATCCCTAATTCAGCTTTCAGATTTGTCATAATTAAGTTGGATCATGCTAAAACGAACGCTTATGTAATACCCAATCTATATCTGGCATGACCCAGACACCCCAACAGTACGTATAGATCTAAGAGGTAAATTAGTACATTATGGTAGGAGCATATGTCTCATTTGAGACAAGTAATATCACTGAGGATGCTAATGCCCTGTTATTAAAAGAAAGAGTCCACTAGTGCTCTATACAGTCCCCTTACGCGTTCCGCCCCTCCAGACTTTATCAAAGGTGCTTATAACAGTGTTAGTGAGAGCGTTTATAACAGTGTTACCTCCACGGTTCTTAAACTGACATGGTAATTTGATGTTAATAGATACATGTGTTGAAGCATAACACACATTATCACAATGCCAATATCCTGAATTTTTTAATTGTGTGTGACCCTATTTTAACTTATTTTATTCCAATAAAAGTTATGTTTTAACCCTTTCTGATAACTCCTGCCGACTATTCTGGGCTTAGAGTGCTATATATGCATCCTTTTTTTGTGGAATTTTCTCTCTTTTCCACTTGCTTTAGTGTTTTGAACCTTATGCATAAGCACCATTCCCTCTGAATATTACTTTACCAGGTATATTATACCATTATCTGATACACAGAGTAGGGGGGAAGCCTCAATAGTGCCATTGTTTGTTTGTCTTTGTTTATTTTAATATATAATGCATTGTTTAGCCATTGTTTTCTAATAAATCCAATTAGGGACATATATGTAGCAGATCTAACCTTGAGAAGTAAAGGGGGCAAAATTAACAATGTAAATATATTGCAACGTTGTTTCATTACTGTTCCCTTAACCAATGTTAGTTACATGTAGATGTTGCTGTAAAACAAACGGTTCCATATTGAATTTTTTAACAAGGAGAATAGATATCTCACTAGAGATAGCTAAATAGGGGGCGCTCTAATAAGGAATACTCTGATAATAATAGATATATCAATTGTAATGTTAATAGTAACAAATCTGAAAAATAAAGCAAACCAACTGTACAGTATATCTGATAAAGACAAAAAAGTCTATAGATGTGATAGGTCCCAATACATATCCAAACCAGAGGAAATATGGGATATAACGATCAATGGATGTAATCTGTAAGTAGATATCAGCAGCAGCACTCTCCTCACATCAGCTAAACAGGACGTCTAAACAGAAAAATAAAGAGAACAAAGAGAGGCGCTGATACTTCCAGCGTGTCACCAGGAACACCTTGAGTTCTCCCTTCTCAGACAGGATAGCAGGATGCCAGAAAAGGCAGCTTCACAGATCAGGCAAATGATTATGGAAATATCAGGGACTCCCACTCCAAGCAGGAACAATCCCAGTATAGATGATTGGTGGAAGGTGATGTGGTTAGTAGTAATCAGTAGCAGTTCCAATATTAATAAAAAATGGATTTATTAAAATATTAAAAAATTAAAAGCAGGAACAAAAGGAAGGGGCATATATATACCCTCCTAATTTACATGGATAAATTAGGAGGGTATATGTATGCCCCTTCCTTTTGTTCCTGCTTTTAATTTTTTAATATTTTAATAAATCCATTTTTATTGATATTGGAACTGCTACTGATTACTACTAACCAAATCACCTTCCACCAATCATCTATACTGGGATTGTTCCTGCTTGGAGTGGGAGTCCCTGATATTTCCATCATCATTTGCCTGATCTGTGAAGCTGCCTTTTCTGGCATCCTGCTATCCTGTCTGAGAAGGGAGAACTCAAGGTGTTCCTGGTGACACGCTGGAAGTATCAGCAAGCTGGGTTGCTGTTGAGTACCCAGTCCATGCCTAATAGCACTGTCTGAGTGCTCCTACCATATGTGAGTACCCTGTTGTGGGTGATCTTACTTCTATCCATTGTCTCTACTGGTACATACAAGCGCCTCTCTTTGTTCTCTTTATTTCTCTATATTGAATTTTTTGTTGAATTATGCCAAATAATATTTTTGGATGATTGCAATAGCCCACAAAGGCTGATATTTCCTGTATGCAAGAGTGTCCCTTGTATCTTAAAGGGACAGTGTACACCATTTTCATATAACTGCATATAATAGACACTACTATAAAGAAGAATATGCACAGACACTGATCAAAAATTCCTGTATACAACCTTTTTAAAACTATCTTAGAATCTCACAGTGTAGCACTGCTGATGAGGATAGGCTGGGACACCCAGTGAGAGGGGCTGGGAACACAAGAAGAGCAGACACTACCCCTCCCCCCTTCCCTGCATATGAAAAGACAGATAACATAAACAGCAAGCATGGAGCAAAGGATAGTAGTAAATTGAGTCAGTGGAGTCCCCCATGAATAAGTACTGGGCCCTGTTCTTTTTAATATTTTTTATTAATGACTCGGAGCAAGGATTAAATACCAACATCTATATTTTTGCAGATGATACAAAGTTGTGTAAGGTCATTAGGTCAGTGCAGGATGAAATTGCTTTACAAGGGGATTTACAAAAATTAGAAGAATGGGCAGGTAAATGGAAAATGAGATTTAATGATGGAAAATGCAAGGTTCTACATTTTGGAAGTAAAACTAAGCAGTTGTTATAGAAAAGTTGGTATTAGAAAAGTTGTTTCCATGGATAGAACAAAAGGTGTCATTGGGCGTTTTTGGGTTGCTCCAGTTGTGTAAAATGAATAAGATTCTAATGAACCTGTTCCATATTTCACCGCACACTCGAGACTTGCTGTTTCGAAGCTGACAAAGTTGTCTCGATTTTTTTTCTTTTACTTTTTTCAAGCTTTTTTCTAGTTTTTTTTCCTTTGTATGGTTTTGACGGCATTTTGTGAAGCTGGTATTCTTCATAGCGGAGAGTGGAGCTTATTCTACACACTGAGAGACAGCTGATCTAATAAATATAATGGAAATTCACTCACAACTTGCCGCTGTGGTGAGGTACATGTAAATTCTCTTTAAATTGCACAATTTTCAATGTTGATGCAAGTTTTTTCTGCAAGATATTAATTTCGTAAACAGGTTTCATTGAACCTAGGCCAATCATTCACACACTAGGTTGCAATAATTGGTAAACTATTGTGAGCTATTTTGAAGAGCACTCAAACCTTCAGCCCTCAAGGATGATTCTTAATTAGGATAAAGCACAAAGTAAAACATATATTTAATAAATAAAATATACACCAAATTAAGATAATAATAATAATATGTAATATTAAAATAAAAATGCATTAAGAAGCAATTTTGACTGAACAATTAAACAGAAAATCATAGAACACTAGTTGCATATTGTAATTCTGAGAGGTAAATGCCAGTCCAGGTATGGACCCAGTAGCTCAATAGAGCAATACAACACTATTCTAACGTACTGGATAGGCCCCAGGACATGACCTGTAATAATGTGTAGAAGATGATCACGAACAGGTAGGCCAGAAGACACAAAACCAGAAGAGAAGTCAACAATAAGCAAAAGGTCAAAGCCAGCTGGACTGAAGAGGTGCCAAATCACAAGCCTAAAGTCAGGGTCAGGAAAGCCAAGGGTCAGAGCATGAATTCTGAAGATCATTATCCAAAAGCAAAGTCAGGAAAAGCAGGAACTGGTAACCAGAAGACGACAGCAGAAGAAGAAGTTCACCCAGATTACAAGATCAACAGATGGGTAATGAAAGAGAAAAATATCATAAATAAAATAAGCGCTCGTTTACGCGCTTAACCATGGTAAAAAAAATGACACGGCCACCTCTCTACTAATAATTATTGGCTGATAGATATAATGAACATTGGTACTTGTCACCTGATCAGAATTAGTAGGAAGGTCACCACGAATACTGTTGTATTTATTTTGATTTAAATGTAAGCAGCTTTTGCTTCACTTATTTTTGGCAAGAACCATTTTTAAAGGGGCAGTAAACACAGTGATGTTACTGTAGATGATCATTTACAAATATCTGTTAAACTTAGCAGAGGAGATAAGATAAAACAACAGGCTTTTATAGTTTATAAAATGGAGGTACTAATTACTTCTGTAGACTAAAACTTTACATGTATTTCTTCAATGTTTAAACAATAATATAATTTTAAAATATAAATCTGTATATTATTCTCAGAATAATCTTTTCTTTGAATGCATCACTATAACTCACATTTTTTAGTGTTTAGTGTCCCTTTAAGTGCTGCTTTTTTATAAGGATGAAAGAAATTTGTGGAGTATAATGTCCCTTTAAGAATGGCAGAACTTTCAGACATACTTCTCAAAACACTGATATTCAGACACTGGATTGCAGCATTTCTGTGTTTTGTTTCCTAAACTGTCTGGAGATTAGGATTCCCGTGGGAAGAATGAAATACTGAAGATTTTTTTGCATCTGCATGTTCTAGCTGTAGCTCAGTTTAAAGGGACAGTAAAGTAATAAAAAGACATTCACGATTCAGATAGAACATATAATTTTAAACAACTTCCCCATTTACTTCTATTATTTAATGTGCTTCCTTCTCTTGTTATCCTTTATTGAAGGGTTTATCTAGGTAAGATCAGGAGCAGCAATGCACCTGGGTGCTAGTTGCTGATTGTTGCCTGAATATATATGCCTATTTTCATTGGATCACCTCATGGGTTCAGTTAGCAACCAGTAGTGCATTGCTGCTCCTTCAACAAATGATACCAAGAGAATTAAGCAACTTTGATAAAAGAAGTTAACTGGAAAGTTGTTTAAAATAGTATGTTCTACCTAAATCATGAAAGAAAAATATTGAGTTTCATGTCCCTTTAAGGAACTGCTCTGTACAAGAGAACAATGGGTCTTACCTAAGAGATGACTTTTAGCATACATACGGCTAGATTATGAGTTTTGAGGTAAACTGAAAAAGCAGCGTTAACAGGTCCTAACGCTGCTTTTTCACTACCGCTGCTATTACGAGTCTTGCAGGTTTAGGGGCACCGCACACTTTTTTGGCCTTACCGCAAACCGACTTACGTAAAGTTTGTAAACCCTCTTTCTATGGGACTTCCATAGCGCCAGTATTACGAGTTTGTCCTGGGAGACCAAAAAGTGAGCGGTACACCCTCTACCTCCAAGATTCCTAACGCATTCTAAAGTCAGTAGTTATGAGTTTTACGCTACAATGCTGTAGCATAAAACTCATAACTAAAGTGCTAAAAAGTACACTAACACACATAAACTACCTATTAACCCCTAACCCGAGGCCCTCCCACATCGCAAACACTATAATACATTTTTTAACCCCTAATCTGAACTAAACTATCAATAGCCCTTAAAAGGGCCTTTTGCGGGGCATTGCCCCAAAGAAATCAGCTCTTTTACCTGTAAAAAAAAATACAAACAACCCCCCCAACAGTAAAACCCAACACCCACACAACCAACCCCCCAAATAAAAGCCTAACTAAAAAAACCTAAGCTCCCCATTGCCCTGAAAAGGGCATTTGGATGGGCATTGCCCTTAAAAGGGCATTTAGCTCTATTGCAGGCCCAAAGCCCTAACCTAAAAAATAAACCCACCCAATACACCCTTAAAAAATCCTAACACTAAACCCCAAAGATTCACTTACCGGGAGAAGTCTTCATCCAAGCGGCAAGATGTCCTCAACGAAGCCGGCAGAAGTGGTCCTCCAGACGGGCAGAAGTGGTCCTTCAGATGGGCAGAAGTCTTCATCCAGACGGCATCTTCTATCTTCATCCTTCCGGCACGGAGTGTGTCCATCTTCAAGACATCCGACGCGGAGCATCCTCTTTATCCGACGGACTAACGACGAATGAAGGTACCTTTAAATGACATCATCCAAGATGGCGTCCCTTAGATTCCGATTGGCTGATAGAAATCTATCAACCAATCGGAATTAAGGTAGAAAAAATCCTATTGGCTGATCCAATCAGCCAATAGGATTGAGCTTGCATTCCATTGGCTGATTGGAACAGCCAATAGAATGCGAGCTAAATCCTATTGGCTCATCCAATCAGCCAATAGGATTGACGTTCAAGCCTTTATTCCGATTGGCTGATACAATTCTTTCAGCCAATCGGAATCTAAGGGACACCATCTTGGATGACGTAATTTAAAGGTACCTTCATTCGTCGGATGAAGAGGATGCTCCGCGTCGGATGTCTTGAAGATGGACCCGCTCCGCGCCAGAAGGATGAAGATAGAAGATGCCATCTGGATGAAGACTTCTGCCCGTCTGGAGGACCACTTCTGCCGGCCTTCGTTGAGGACATCTTGCCGCTTGGATGAAGACTTCTCCCGGTAAGTGAATCTTCGGGGGTTAGTGTTAGGATTTTTTAAGGGTGTATTGGGTGGGTTTATTTTTAGGTTAGGGCTTTGGGCCTGCAATAGAGCTAAATGCCCTTTCAAGGACAATGCCAATCCAAATGCCCTTTTCAGGGTAATGGGGAGCTTAGGTTTTTTTAGTTAGGCTTTTATTTGGGGGGGTTGGTTGTTTGGGTGGTGGGTTTTACTATTGGGGGGTTGTTTGTATTTTTTTTTACAGGTAAAAGAGCTGATTTCTTTGGGGCAATGCCCCGCAAAAGGCCATTTTAAGGGCTATTGATAGTTTAGTTTAGGCTAGGGTTTTTTTTTATTTTGGGGGGGGCTTTTTTATTTTGACAGGGCTATTAGATTAGGTGTAATTAGTTTAAATATCTTGTAATTTGTTTTTTATTTTCTGTAATTTAGTGTTTTTTTGTGATTTAGCTAATTTTATTTAATTTATTTAATTGTATTTAATTTAGGTAATTTATTTAATTGTAGTGTAGTGTTAGGTGTTATTGTAACATAGGTTAGGTTTCATTTTACAGGTAAATTTGTATTTATTTTAGCTAGGTAGTTATTAAATAGTTAATAACTATTTAATAACTATTCTACCTAGTCAAAATAAATACAAACTTGTCTGTAAAATAAAAATAAACCCTAAGCTAGATACAATGTAACTATTAGTTATATTGTAGCTATCTTAGGGTTTATTTTACAGGTAAGTATTTAGTTTTAAATAGGAATTATTTAGGTAATAATAGTAATATTTATTTAGATTTATTTTAATTACATTTAAGTTAGGGGGTGTTAGGGTTAGACTTAGGTTTAGGGGTTAATAAATTTAATATAGTGGTGGCGACGTTGGGGGCGGCAGATTAGGGGTTAATAAGTGTAGGTAGGTTGCGGCGACATTGGGGGCAGCAGATTAGGGGTTAATAAATATAATGTAGGTGTCAGCGATGTTGGGGGCAGCAGATTAGGGGTTAATAAATATAATGTAGGTGGCGGCAATGTCCGGAGTGGCAGATTAGGGGTTAATAAGTATAATGTAGGTGTTGGCGATGTCAGGGGTGGCATATTAGGGGTTAATAAGTGTAAGATTAGGGGTGTTTAGACTCGGGGTTCATGTTAGGGTGTTAGGTGTAAACATAACTTTAGTTTCCCCATAGGAATCAATGGGGCTGCGTTACTGAGCTGTACGCTGCTTTTTTGCCGGTGTTAGACTTTTTCTCAGCCGGCTCTCCCCATTGATGTCTATGGGGAAATCGTGCACGAGCACGTACAACCAGCTCACCGCTGACTTAAGCAGCGCTGGTATTGAAGTGCGGTATGGAGCTCAATTTTGCTCTACGCTAACTTCTTGTCTTTAAACGCCGGGTTTGTAAAAACCTGTAATACCAGCGCTGTAGGTAAGTGAGTGGTGAAAAAAAACTGCACGTTAGCACCACACAGCGCATAACGCAAGACTCGTAATCTGGCCGATAGATAGGAGTTTTGCTCCTATGTATTCTTATTGTCTGACATTCTTTAAAATGACTTTAAACTGCTGAGCACAACTATAGTAGAAAAGTTACTAGTCACCATGCTATTATTTCTCCTTCTAAGTATATAGCTCTTGTTAGAGACCCTCTATTGTTTTAACCCTTTACAGGTGCTGGTTGATGGGTCCGCCATCTTGGAGCTCATATATTTTGCACCCTGTAACAGAAGTGGTGAATGATCAGTGATGCTGCTGGCTTTTCAGAGCTTTTAACTACACAATGTTTGTGTTAAAGGTAACATAATATATATTAAAACTTGGATAATATAGAGCAATGAAGCCACTGCTTGTCTTTATCATGAGAATAACCCGAAGTGCATAACATAACTGTAAAAAAGCTGTCAATGTCACTGCCCACTGCTTCTGTCACTGAATACAAAAATACCTAAGCTCGGGGGCGTGTCCAAGCTGCGGCCATGATCGGATGCTAAACTCAGAGGCTCCTATGGTAATCTCAACAATCTACGGATTATCCCTTAGTCCCTGCAATATAGCCTCAATTATTGACTAAGGAGAAGTTCTGGAGCTAACTCATATCATTATCTCCACAATTATATTATAAGAAGATCCGACCAGATCCAAGTTACAGGCTTGAGCCATTCTACTAACACCTCCCCCCCCCCCGTTTGACTACTAGCCGGGTAGCTATCCTTATACTGATCCAAGATGGCGGTGTCTTATTCAAACATACTCATTCTACTGAAGGAACTAGAGCGCAAGGCTATAAAGAGGTTTACTGATCTCACGCATACTATCATGGGTACGTTTATGCAAGAGGAAACTAGCCACCTTGCAAACTCCGGAACTGACACTACAGAGCTGAAAGAGAGCATACCCATCATGAAGCAGCTTTCCCTACATGCGACAGAGAGGTCCAGTAAGACTTTGAAGGATTTCGCAGACAACCCTATAAACCGGCACTGCGCTGACAGCTTACCATCCCATGCAGAAAGCAAGCTGCAGAAGAGTCAGTTGAACATCGCTGCTGCTGTGAGGCCCTTCCGGATCGTTAACTGGCAGAATTTGCAGCACCCAATACCTTCCACCCCATGCTCCAGTGAAATACTGTAATTTGATCTCCTACCCATAGGCCTGCACCGGGGAGGTGGGGCCGACTCCCACAGACGAGTCATGGAGCTTTTTGTTCTTTTGTCTGGGGGACAAGTGGAGTGGGAGGTGAGAGCTCTGATGACTCGACTGCTAATCCCTCATGAGGGGAGTGATCCACTTAATCAATCAGTCTCCTACCAATACCTACAGACTGATTGCAGATCTGGAGTAGGCTAAGGAAATTTTCCACTCAACGTATGGGATTCCTTCCTTTGTACTCTTGAGCCCCAGTACATGTATGGGAATCTTTTTAGGGATGACTATGGCTTGTCGTCTGTTTATGTATAGTTCAAGTTTGGATCTCTATGTTGCAGAATAGATTGTAGTTTATTGAGATATAATAAGAGTTTGATTTTAATAACTAGCCTCAGAATATACATTACCCGTTGTTAATTATACTAGATACCCAATTCTTCTACTATCACATGAATATGACTAGTTCCTTTGTCTGTAATAACCATATCTAAGAAACTTGGATCATATAACTAAGTATTGTGCACACAAATTTCTATTAGCTGACTAATTACCGTGCTGCTGTTGGCGTTTGGTATATTCTTATAATATTCAGCTGCATCCAGCGTCAAACTATATATGGACAGGAAAATGTCATGGTGAACGCCAGTAATACATGGCTCTAATCTGTACAATGTAGTAGCTCAAGGAGTTATTCAGATGCATATTATCATTAGAGACCTATTACATTGTATATGTGTTCGGTTAGTTTGATTTGGGTATAGAGCTGACACGGCAATGTGTCTTACATCCACAGCCTAACAGGGTTATTCAACCATTCCGCATTCCTTATTGTAAAAGGGTTCATAGGCTTCCTTACTGGTGTTTATCCATATGTTGGCACACTTTTACAGAACTTCCTAAATATGCAAGTGTTCTATAACTAAAAGACTACGTAGATCCATAGCGCTTTCTCCTTCTATGTCACAATGAGCTACATTAGTTTGCTTCACCATTACACCCTCCAGTTTAAGTATATATATAGTCTCTCATGTATTAACATCCACCATACCCCTTTAACAATATTTAACGAAACTGGGTATACATGTTATTAAATTCCTATATTCTATCAAGAGGTGTTTGTTCACTGATAAACCCTCTTAGATCCTATACAAGCTTCTATTTTATTGTTAAGTTTATGACAAGGTTAGACTAAGGGCTACTAGGTTTATTATTTGTACTAAATTTTCTTCACTGCCCTTGGCATACGTTTTACTTACTATCAGCTAGATTACAAGTTTTGCGTTATGAGTGAAAAGGCATTGTTATGCTTCATAACGCTGCTTTTTTCCTAACGCCGCAATTTCAAATCTTGCAGGTATAGGTGTACGGCACACCTTTTTGGCCGCCACGCAACGTCAGTACTGCACTTTTAAAAAAAAGTCCTTTTTCAATGGGACTTCCATAGCGCCGGTATTATGAGTTTGCCTGGGAGGCCAAAAAGTGAGCGGTACACTCTATAACCACAAGATCCGTACCGCCATCTAAAGTCAGTAGTTATGAGTTTTACGTTACAAAGCTGTACCATAAAACTAATAACTAAAGTGTTACAAAGTACACTTACACCCATAAACTTCCTATTACCCCTAAACCGAGGCCCTCCCGCATCGCAAACATTATAATAAATTTATTAACCCCTAATCTGCCGCTCTGGACATCGCCGCCATTATTACAATTTATTAACCCCTATTCCGCCGCTCCCCGACATCGTCACCACTATAATAAACCTATTAACCCCTAAACCGCCGCCCTCCCGCATTGCAAACACTATTTAAAGATTATTAACCCCTAATCTGCCGTCCGCCCACACCGCCGCTATAATAAACCTATTAACCACTAAACCGCAAGCCCCCCACAATGAAATATACTAAATTTAACTATTAACCCCTAAAACTCTGGCCTCCCACATCACTACATAAATATATTAACCCCTAAACCTAACCCTAACCCTAACGTAATCCTAAACCTTAGTCTAACCCTAACACCCCCTAACTTAAATATAATTAAAATAAATCTAAATAAACCCTACAATTATTACCTAAATAATTCCTATTTAAAACTAAATACATACTTACCTATAAAATAAAAGCTAAGCTAGCTACAAAATAACTAATAGTTATAATATTGTAGCTATGTTAGGTTTTATTTTTATTTCACAGGTAAGTTTGTATTTATTTTAACTAGGTAGACTAGTTAGTAAACAGTTATTAACTATTTACTAACTACCTAGTTAAAATAAATACAAAGTTACCTGTAAAATAAAACCTAACCTGCCTTACACTAAAACCTAACATTACAATAAAATAAATTAAATTAATAAAATACAATTATCTAAATTACAAAAAAAATAAACACTAAATTACACAAAAATAAAAATGAATTACTCCTAATCTAATAGCCCTATCAAAATAAAAATGCCCCCCCAAAAAAAAAATAAAAAAAAATAAATAAACCTAAGCTAACCATTGCCCTGAAAAGGGCATTTAGCGCTTTTACGGTGCCCAAACCCTAAGCTAAAAATAAAACCCACCCAATAAACCCTTAAAAAAACCTAACACTAACCCCTGACGATCCACTTACAGTTTTTGAAGACCGGACATCCATCCTCATCCAGGCAGCTGAAATCATTCAACCCGGCAGAAGTCCTTATCGAAGCCATCAGCCAATAGGATGATGAAACCCCAACCCTATTGGCTGATTGCAACAGCCAATAGGATTTTTTCTCCTTTAATTCCTATTGGAATGTAAGGGACGCCATCTTTGATGACGTCATTTAAAGTGAACTTCATTTTCCAGTGACGATCGGAAGAAGAAGATGCTCCGCGCCAGATGTCTTGAAGATGGACCCGCTCCGCGCCGGATGGATGAAGATAGAAGATGCCATCTGGATGAAGACTTCTGCCTGCTTGAATGAAGACTTCTGCCTGCTTGAATGAAGACTTCTGCCCGCTTGGATGAAGACTTCTGCCTGCTTCGATGAGGACTTCTGTCTGCTTGGATGAGGACTTCTGTCGCCTGGATGAGGATGGAGGTCCGGTCTTCGTGGGTTTTATTTTTAGCTTAGGGGTTGGGCACCGTAAAAGAGCTAAATGCCCTTTTAAGGGCAATGCCCATCCAAATGCCCTTTTCAGGGCAATGGTTAGCTTATGTTTATTTAGGGGGTTTGGTTGTGTGGTTGGTTGTGTGGTTTTATTTGGGGGGTTTGGTTGTGTGGGTGGTGGGTTTTACTGTTGGGGGTGTTTGTATTTTTTTTTTACAGGTAAAAGAGCTGATTTCTTTGGGGCAATGCCCCACAAAAGGCCCTTTTAAGGGCCATTGGCAGTTTAGTGCAGGCTAGGGTTTTTTTATTTTGGGGGGGCTTTTTTATTTTGATAGGGCTATAAGATTAGGAGTAATTTGTTTTTATTTTTGATAATTTTGTTTTTTATTTTGTGTAATTTAGAGTTTATTTTTTTTGTAATTTAGATAATTGTATTTTATTAATTTAAGTTAATTTATTTTATTTTATTGTAATGTTAGGTTTTAGTGTAAGGCAGGTTAGGTTTTATTTTACAGGTAACTTTGTATTTATTTTAACTAGGTAGCTAGTAAATAGTTAATAACTATTAACTAACTAGTCTACCTAGTTAAAATAAATACAAACTTACCTGTGAAATAAAAATAAAACCTAAGATAGCTACAATATTATAACTATGTTATTTTGTAGCTAGCTTAGGTTTTATTTTATAGGTAAGTATGTATTTAGTTTTAATTAGGAATTATTTTGGTAATAATTGTAAGGTTTATTTAGATGCATTTTAATTATATTTAAGTTAGGGGGTGTTAGGGTTATGTTAGGGTTAGGTTTAGGGGTTAATATATTTATATAGTGTTAGTGATGTGGGAGGCCAGAGGTTTAGGGGTTAATAAATTTAGTATAGGGGCAGCAGATTAGGGGCTAATAAGTGTAGGTATGTGGTGGCGATGTTAGGGCCAGCAGATTAGGGGTTAATAAATTTATGTAGGTGACGGCGATGTTGGGGGCGGCAAGATTAGGGGTTAATAACTGTAATGTAGGTGGCGGCGATGTTAGGGGCGGCAGATTAGGGGTTAATAACATTATGTAGGTGGCGGCGATGTTAGGGGCGGCAGATTATTGTATTTGGGTGAGGTATGGAGCTCAACACCACCATGTTGCCCTCGCAAGCCTGCTTTTTTAAAACCTGTAATAGCTGCGCTATAGGGAGGTAAAATACAGGCGTTTTTGTGGCGGTCATTAATTTCCCTATAGCGCTCAAAACTCGTAATCTAGCTGTATCTTATCAACGTTTACTTTATTTGTTGTCTAAGCCCTAGCTAAGTCCCTTTAGTTTGCCCTAGATTATGTGGAAATGTGGTTTATATAATCCTTTACCCGTTCTACCTGTATACAGAGCCACTGCCAAACCTCAAATGAATGTGGTGATTTGTAATAATTTTATTGATCTGTTGTATATAGCTCTGTATCTGTGTAAAAATATTTACATGCTCATCATCAGTTTTATCGAAACTTTTCTAGTTTACAATGTATTCATGTCCAGCTCCCCCACGTGGATCACGTGGATCTAAGTTACATGTCTTGTAAGCTCACCAATGTTTCCCAGTATCCTATAGCTTCTTCAAGCATATCCTGGTAGCTTCAGTAATAAGTGGACGATACCTCATGTAATCCCATAATTCATTGTCAACTCTAGAGTTAATCTTTGACATTACATATACTTTACATGAGCCCATTTATATCCTGGTTTGCCCTTATAGAGACTTTCAAACTTTTGGTCATACTCTAGCTCTGAAACTATGCATACTGGCAGCTATTCTCCTCCCCAAGTCATAGTTCAGTAGCCTTCTTTCCTTTCCCATCTGCCATACTCCTTCCTAGATGATATACATACTCCATCAGCATTCACCAACCTCCTCCATCAACATTCAACACATATTGAAATCAGGCTATATCCAATCTTTATATGAGCGGCTCTCACTCTCACCTATATATTTTGCTAACAAAAATGGTACTCATACTTTTATTTCCCATTCTCAGCAACTACCTCCATAAGTTCCTAGAAGAGATAAAAGAGAACAGCACAATTATGGAGGGGTGGACGAAAGACCTCAGGACATTGCCAGGTTCCTAAACAAATAAATAGTAATAGAGATGGTCCTCAGCACTCAGTATTTCAATATAGGCAGTTTATTCACATAAAGAAGCAACGTTTTGGGGTTGCAGTCCCTTATTCATGCTTTATATTGTTATAGTAACAAAGTGGCTTTTTAAATACATTCATTTTGGCGCCCTTGCGCCAAACATGGGGAACTAGCTCCATCTAGTGGCAACTTACTAATACTACACCTATTAAAATCCTACAGATCCTATAACTTTCTTATACCTTAATTCACTTATATATTAATCCATAGTTTCACCCTCAGAATCATTAATTAGGATTAAAACAAAATAAAATAATATTGCTGCTAAGATTACTACAAATAAATAATTAGGGAAAGAAAAATGTTAATAATAAGACATTTTTTTAGAAATAACAAGACAGGTCATATTCTCTATTTAGTCCCCTAGGTGTTAATGTTTCCAATTTGTGGATCCAACACATTTCTCTTTGTTTTAAGAGCCGCTCCCTATCTATGCCATTCCTATTAGGTTTTATGTGGTCTATGATTTACCACCTCAACTGACTTATGTTATGTCTTTTCTCAAGGAAATGACTAGATAGGGGGGCTTCAAGGTTCTCACATCTAATGTTTGAGCGGTGTTGGCTCATACGATCCCTAGCCTTACTGTTCGTTTCCCCTATATAAACCATAGAGCAAGGACACTTAATTAGATAGACTACGTAGGTGGTCTCACAGGTAAAATAGCCCTTAATGCTATATTTCTTCCCACTATGTGGATGATGGAAATTAGCCCCCTTATTAAGGAGTTGCAACTCATGCAATTAAGGCAAGGAAAAGTTCCCATTTTTTTACTACCAAATAATGTCTGTTTTAATTCTTTACTGTCTCCAATATCGGTACGTATGAGATGATCCCTAAGGCTCTTTAAACTTTTATGGGCCATCAAAGGAGGCTCCTCAAATTGTGTTATACCTGTATTACAGCCCTTAAGGATATGCCAGTTTTGGCTGATGAGCCTTGCTACCTTATCACTTAATGGATTATATTGACTCACAAAAAACATCCTGTTATCATTACTTTTAGATGCTTTAATTCTTGTTTCATGCAATGCCTCTATGCTATTATCTAGAAATTTGAGTGGATAGCCCCTATCTGAAAATTTCTTGGTCATTTCTTTAAGTCTATTCACTTGCCTGTCTTTATTACTTACAATCCTTCTGACTCTAAGAAACTGACTCCTTGGTAATGAATTTACTAATGATCTGGGATGAAAACTATTATACTTCAGTAGGCTATTCTTATCAGTTTCTTTAGTGTAGAGATCAAACTCCAGGTGATGACCTGACTTCAGTATTCGAGTATCCAAAAATGGTATAGATTCCTCACTGTAACTGACAGTGAATGACAGGTCCCTCACCTCAGAGTTCAATTCCCCTACAAACTATATGAGGGATTCCACGTTGCCCCACCATACGCCAAACACATCATCAATATAGTTCCACCAAATGGCTCCATATTGTCTAAACAACTTATTTTTATAGACGATGCTTTCCTCTATTTCACACATAAAAAGATTGGCGTATGATGGGGCCACGTTGGAATCCATCGCGGTACCCTTGGTTTGGATAAACCATTGATCTTGAAAGAGAAAATAATTCCAATATAAGATTAGACTCAGAAGCTCCTCAATAAAACCAACCTGCTCCTGACTGTACCACTTGTTCACCAGGAGTGTTTTCTTTATGACGGCAATACCCGTTTTGTGTTTAATAGAGGTATATAAACTTCTAACATCCATGGTGAACAAGAGATACTTATCACTAGGGAACTCTTAGGCTCTTGCCTGTTCCAGAAAATGATTGGTATCCTTAAGGTAACTGGACATCTTAGTTACCTCAGGCTGGAGGATCTTATTGATAAACTTCGAAATATTAGTGTAGATGGAATCAATACTGGAAACTATTGGCCTACCTGGCGGTCTCTGGCTGTCCTTGTGAACCTTGGGGATGGTATAGAAGATGGGATTACGTGGGGAGGTAACATAATGGAAATCAAATAATTTTTTATCAATGGTGCCAATATCTAATGCTCTCTTTAGAATGGCCATGATTTCCTTTTGTATGTTTGCCAAAGGATTACCCTTTAACACTTTATAAGTACTGCTATCTCCTAATTGGGACAATATCTCTTGTACATAATAAGTTTTATCCAATAGGACAATGGCCCCTCCCTTATCTCCCTTATCGGCCCTTTAAAGATTAATTTGCGATTTTTCTTCAGACCCTCCAAAGTATTGTTTTCATCTTTAGAAAAATTAGTAAGAATCACTTGTTTACCTTTTTGCCATATTTTTGTGTGATCTTTATTTTTATACTCATTTTTTTAGTTGTGTGACCCTATTCTGAACTAGATTAAATGTATTTACGCTATGATTATTTATATTAGGGTTAAAAGAACCCTTTTTGCGTAAACCCAATTTATGTAACGACCACTCATTTATATTTGCATTAGTATTCTGTGTACCATAGTCGTTATTGACGACACCTTTAATTTAATGTTACGATATAGTCTCTGGAGGCCCTTATCCAATTCGAAAAAGTCTGTGTCACAGAAGGGCAAAATGATAGTCCCTTATTTAGTAAGTCTAGTTCTTTATCAGTAAGAGTATGGTCTGAAGTATTGATGACTGTGTTATATTCCTCTTCATTCACATCTTTACAGGGAATGCTTTGCTCAATTACCTTTTCGACATCTTCTTGCACTCCAATTTGCGCACCTCGTTTGCCGTTTCCATGATGTTTACGGCCCCCCCTGTGACTCCGGCATTGTCCTCGCTACTGCTTGACTCCAAAGGGGAGGATCCTTGAGATGACGTCTCCGGTGTTCCTAGACATTCCATAATCATGACATCCTACCCATATACAAACTGTTCTTACATACTCTACTAATAAAAGTCGGCCCTACTGTGAACTATCTCTTAATACGCCCCATTTAAAGGGGCAGTCTAGGCCAAAATAAACTTTCATGATTCAGATAGAGCATGTAATTTTAAACAATTTTCCAATGTACTTTTATCACCAATTTTGCTTTGTTGTCTTGGTATTCTTAGTTGAAAGCTTAACCTAGGAGGTTCATATGCTAATTTCTTAGACCTTGAAGCCCACCTCTTTCAGATTGCATTTTAACAGTTTTTCACCACTAGAGGGTGTTAGTTCACATATTTCATATAGATAACACTGTGCTCGTGCACGTGAAGTAATCTGGGAGCAGGCACTGATTGGCTAAACTGCAAGTCTGTCAAAAGAACTGAAAAAAGGGGCAGTTTGCAGAGGCTTAGATACAAGATAATCACAGAGGTTAAAAGTATATTATTATAACTGTGTTGGTTATGCAAAACTGGGAAATGGGTAATAAAGGGATTATCTATCTTTTAAAACAATAAAAATTCTGGTGTAGACTGTCCCTTTAAGCCTTTTAACCATTGGTACTGCACACACAAGAGCTTATTTCATATTGTTCCACTACTATGTTACAGACTCAATACTCCATAGCCTCAAAGGGTAACACAATAAGTACCTACCCCTATCAATGCTCCTTATTTCATGGTAGATACTGGTCACTAGAAGTGATAGGGTTCATAAGTCCTTACTCACTCGCCACCTCATACATGATTTTGGGGGGCTTTCTACCAATACTTTAGGAAAGTAATCTCTAGGTTTTCTACCTATTTGTTTTTTTATAGACATTATTAGTTGCTGAGATATTCTTATTAGTGGCCCTGGAACGGCCGTTTGTACCATTTGAGACTCTCCCCTTTTTTCAGATTACCTTTTATTGGGTACAAAAGTGACCCTGCTTAGTTTGGGAGGTTAAGTAATTCAACTGAAAATTAGATTTCTAACTAATATGTCCATTTGCATTCCTAATGTAAAAGACTGTCACAACTTTATTAACGTATGCAGAAGAGGCAGGTGTACCTATTATTAAATCAAACATATGTATAAACCTCTTAATAAATTTTGAATGTAATGTTTCTTTGCATTTGTTTTTACCGTACATTGACATACACTGTTCTGTTATTGTTCATGCTAACAAATCTCAATAAAAATTTATTTAAAAAAAAAAAAAAAAAAAAAGAATACCTAAGCTCCAAAATGGAGGTACCCAGAATAAAAATGTGGAGTTTGAATAACAGGCACCTGTAAGTTGTTAAAATTAGAAAATGGCTTTAATAAAGAGAGCTGGACACAGGAGGAAATGGTAAACAGCGTGCTAGTGAATATAAAAAATTTGCTTTTCAAACAGTTGGCAAAATGTATAGTTTCTGGATAGAGCTGTTGCTTTATAGTTCCTTGCATATTTATTCATCTCTATAAAATGCATCTTGTATAATATAGACATAATTGTTTTTAAAACCTGGTAAATCCTGGTGTGCATGAATGAAGCCTAAAATTAAACAAATGAATATGGATTTTGGTGATAACCATAAAAAGGGCAT